>NC_083585.1:43286342-43336342 GCF_027579695.1 Neoarius graeffei | reverse complement strand
ATCTGTTATAAGCGTGTTACACACAGCAGTGTTTTAAACACTAAACTTACTGGCCACTTTTTAAAGACACGCCTATCATAGTTGGTGCACTTTGTAGGTGGACAGACTGACGTGCGTGTATATTATTTTTATTACCAGATTGCTCATAATCTAGCAGTAAAACTGAGGTGTGGCTGATGCACTTCTACTAGAGAAACGCGCACACTACCATGTCAGTGTTGGATTGTGAAACGATACACTATGCATAGGGCTGCTCGATATTGGAAAAAATCAATATCACGATTTTTTCAGTAAATATCGATATCGCGATTTTTAAAACGATATTTATACACCTTTTTTTAAAGCCCTGATCATCAACACCTGAGGCACCGGGCCACATTTTTATAGTACAGGCCTCATAGGCTACCTGTCAACCCTTCCCGTTGTACCCTGAAACGCCTTTTACTTAAACTATTTACTGTGCAAGCGCGTACTTTGCATAGGTCCTATAGCCTGCACAAGGCTCACGTTCTCCTCACTCAACATTTCCGATCACAGAGGATGGAGCCAGCGCTGCTATTACCAGTGATTACTGCGTAACGTCCACACTGGCTCGTAGCCAGCCAAGGATAAAATCTCTCTCACACACACACTACAACGTAAGCTTGTGTGTTGTTAAGACACCAACATTAAAACACGCACACACACGGACTGGCCATTGGGAGTAGCGGGAGTTTGTGGGCCGGCGGAGAAAAAAAAAAAAAAAAAAAAAAAGTTGCGCGCTGGCCTTTAATATGATAAGCAATGTTAACAGTTTCTAAACTGTTAACATTGCTTATCATATTAAAGGCCAGCGCGCAACTGTAATAAACAATGTTAACAGTTTCTTAAAGAAACTGTTAACATTGCTTATCATATTAAAGGCCAGCGCGCAACTGTAATAAACAATGTTAACAGTTTCTTAAAGAAACTTAACATTGCTTATCATATTAAAGGCCAGCGCGCAACTGTAATAAACAATGTTAACAGTTTCTTAAAGAAACTGTTAACATTGCTTATCATATTAAAGGCCAGCGCGCAACTGTTTTGTTTTTTTTCTCCGCCGGCCCACACTGAACCACCGGGAAAACTCCCGCTACTCCCGATGGCCAGTCCGTGTGTGAACACGCACAATATAGAGACAAGTCCTTAAGAATTAACATACATGAAAATAGCTCAGCGGCATGTAAACATTCCCTGAAAGTGTAGGTGGCACTGCGGCTAGATGCTACGTGAAATGGCACAAGGCAAACACCATGCGTCGCTCAGTCAACAGACAAAATCCACGAACCCAGTAGTCCTCCTACTACTGTGGGTTAGTGTTCTGTGGCCAAAAACACCCTACGCACAGTCATTCCAAAACATCCCCACTAGTTGCAGGTTATGTCTCAAATACAGATATGCGTTGTGGATTAAGCGATCTATTTTCAAGCATCAGGCTTCTCTTCCTTCATCTTCCAAATGTGGACTCCGCTATCTTTTTGGCATGTCAGCATTGAAATACCATTTGCAGAGATATTTCACTCGAAAAGTAAAAGCAACACATGATTAGGGCTACATGATTAGCAGGGGGACACCGTTTTAAGCGCACGGAATTTTAAAAACAATGTAATTACATCTGAGTCCGTCTACATCGCGCAATAAACCCGTCCTTAGCAGAACCTACTTCAAAGCATGATGCTAGCTGCAGATGCACAAGTCAAAATCAAATGAACCCAACATGCCGCGGCGGGCAACATTAATAACCAAATTGCCTTACCTTAAAACGCTGCCTTGACCACAGGACGACTCGCAATTATTCCACTTAAATCCACACGGTTTAACACATCTAACACAGCTAGCAAGCTGGATATGTGCTAATATTGTTGTGCTTGTTTTCTTCCGTAGATGCCATTTTTACATTACCCAGTCCCACATCCAAAAATATGACGTAAATATATGTTAATTGTATTATTATAACTATTAGCAAGCAAATCAAACAACATATTAAGAAACCAATATATCAAATCACCCGACACGTATGAAAACAGAAGAACTGATTTTTTACTGTTGCGGAGATATCGCGGGAGTAGAATGGATGACGTATGCAAGGCTACGGTGTGCCTTAGGGGACAGAAGGGTTCGTTTTACCTTACTGTCACGTCAATGTTATTGTTGTTTTATTGCCATTGTAGAAATATTGTGCACGTCCCTTTCGACAAATGACAAAAAATCGTTTCATATCGATATTATGAATTTTGATATCGTTTGACACCAATATCGATATCGCGATAAAAATACGATATATTGCACAGCTCTAACTATGCAAATATCATCCGGTCCCTTACCATTACAGAAAGGAGGTTAGAGAGAGGCTGAGACGCTGAACGCAGCATATGGATCTCGGTCGATCGCAAGACTCTCTGTGGCTGATGTGTTTAAAGTAGGAAAATGTCTGGCCTTAAACTTCTAACAAAAAAAAAAGGCAGCTATGACCAGAGGTTTAATACTGTAAACAAAAATGTACTACAGGCTCCATCCATCCATTAATTTTCTTCCGCTTATTCAAAGTCGGGTCGTGGCAGCCGCAGGCTAATTCCAGGCGTCATGTCTGTGAAGATTCTCAGTCATCCAGGTCATAGTAAACAGTGGATGGTAAAAGAGAGCAACTGGACTTGCTTGAAGATTCTTGAAGACGTTTCACCTCTCATCCGAAAGGCTTCTTCAGTTCTGTCTGACTAATAGGGAGTATCAGGTATTTATCCTCTCATGGATGAAAAGCATGGGGTCGTTGAGTCATCCTGTTGGTGTGGGTCACTGGGGGCTGGGTGTGATACTCCCTATTAGTCAGAGAGCATTGAAGAAGCCTTTCGGATGAGAGGTGAAACGTCTTCAAGAATCTTCAAGAAAGTCCAGTTGCTCTCTTTTACCACCCACAATTCCAGGCAGGGATCTCCCCAGCAACACCAGTTCCTCCTGGGGAATCCCAAGGTGCTCCCAGACCACATGAGATATATAATCTCTCCAGTGTGTTCCAGGTCTACCCCAAGGTCTCCTCCCAGTTGGATGTGTCCAGAAAACCTCACGAGGAAGGTACCCGGGAGGCATCCTCTCCTAAATTATGTGCATACATGTCTAAACCAGGTCCTCGATTAAATTAAGAAATTAAAGATAATGAACCTGTAGTACACAGGTTCGAGTACACTTGAAAGGAGTCAGCTGAGGTGATTTGGGCATCTAATCAGATGCCCAAATCACCTCAGCTGACTCCTTTCAAGTGTACTCGAACCTGTACAGGTTCATTATCTTTAATTTCTTAATTTAATCGAGGACCTGGTTTAGACATGTATGCACATAATTTAGTAGAGGATAACTCAACTGTTATAGGCTAATTTGTCCTCAAGGAATAACTTGGGATGTGTGCCAAAATTGCTATCCGGGGCGAACAGCCTGTAAATTACCAATCCAAGATGGCCGCCAGTATTGTGTTACTCTTCATATTCCTGACCCTGGTTTATGGGACACAAACAGCAATAAATGTGATGTTAAAAGTTATACTGTTGGCTGTTAAACATTTAGGTTCTCAAGATATTGCTGCCTACTAAATTACTCAGTTTTGTATTTTTCACTTTGTTAACATTCCACTGATCATAACAGTATGACTGAAAATACAATTTCTTTATATGAATCAAATGCTTGCTCTCTTATGCTCTCCTAAATTATGTGCATAGGTCTCCCAATTCCATGATTTCATGTTTGAGGTGGGGTTATTCTGTTTTTCTCATGTTTTCTGCGAAACTGCAATTTTGGCCAATTTTTTTTTTTTTTACCTTGCCCTTGACCATAGCTTGTTCCCTTTTCCTTCAATCATGAAAATGATGCCACTAATGGATTCCCCATACCCAAAAACCTGTAAAATGGAGGTACTGCACATACTTCTGTGGTGAGTGGTTCAAAAATTTATATTTTCAATATGGCTACTGGCGGCCATCTTGGCTTGGTAATTTTTGGCCTGTTCACCCTGGATAGCAATTTTGGCACACATCCCAAGTTATTCCTTGGGTTCAAATTAGCCTCCAATGGTTGAGTTATCTTCTCCTAAATTATGTGCATACATATCTAACCCAGGTCCTCTACCAATTTAGAAATTTGACTAAACAAACAAACAAACAAACAAGTCTCTAACCTCAGAAAAAAATAATCAGTTGAAACATAATGAGCTTCACGGCAGTCCCTGAGACATCATTTTAACTGGAAATAGAGCTCCAAAATGGCTAAAATGCCCGACTTCTGCTGTCTCTTCCTCTGGCAGTGTAGATCACAGTAATGCAGGGCTGGTATTTTTTTTTTTTTTTAAACCCCACTGAAGAGCTCTTTTTAAACAGGTAGAATGTGGCTGTATTGTCATAAACTATGACTCGTGTCAGTTGTTCTCTATACATCTTAATTTTATGAAGTACGCACACTGGGACCTCGGTGTTTCAAACAGTGCAATTGAATTTGATGCATAATTAATACAACTCTAACGTCCACAACGTGACTCACATTTTCAAGCTCACATTTCTACATCGTGATGCATCATGTCGCCAGGCATCTTTACACCCGTTAGTCATGAGTTCAAATCCCAGCACGGACAAGCCGCCTCCGTTAGATCCTTGAGCATACGGTCTCGCTTTTAAATTGCTTTGGATAAAAGTATCAGCCAAATAAGGTAAGTAAATGGATTAGCGCTCAACCTGAATTGCTAAACATGCTTATTGGGCATGTATGAGTCAAAGTGCAGAAAAGAGAACCTGTTGCACATTTCTGCCGAAACACACAAAGTGTAAAATGCTGACATAACAAAGAACATCATAAAAATATTATTCACATCAACCCTTTAAGTCTAATCTCAACCTCCCTTAAATGCAGCCCAGATGTGAGATAGGACTGATGTTCAGAATGACTGTTCACTAGGGCTGTAACGATATGCGTATCGAAATCGCGATACGCAGAGCCACGATCCGTATCGTGATACAAGAAGGCAGAATCGCGGTACACCCTTTCAAACTTCTCCTCAGCCCAAAAACAGAGGCGCTTCCAAACTTCAATTTATGAATACTTTACTTTTTATTTAAATTACATTTTAAACTTACTTAAATTACTTTTATTTTTTATATCTATTAGTAAGGCGTTTTTTCGCCGACCTGCGACAATCTTCTGCGAGTCACGCAACGTCCACACTCGCCACTGGCAGAGCATTCATTTCTTTTAAGCAGTCGCCATTCTGGTTGCGACACGGGGAGCGAATCTGTAAACAAGCAGCTCATTGGCTGGCTAGGTGTGCCACAAGCCAATCACAATCACTTGACCGGAAAGGCATGCAGTGTTGCCAGATTGGGCAGGTTAAGGTGCTTTTTGGCTGGTTTTGAACATATTTTGGGGTGGAAAACGTTAGCAATATCTGGCAACACTGAAGGCATGTCTGCTTGGGCGGAAGCCTACTGCGGCAGTTACATTTTGACACGCGAGCAATGTTTCACCATAAAAATTCCGTAATTTCCATCTGTTTTCCGCGATCACAGAAAACCATTGGCCCTATGAGTGTGAGACAGTGAGAGAGCCACCCCCCCCAAAAAAAAATCTTAACGGATTTACACGATTTGGAAAAATTACTTTTTCAGAACCGAAAAAACCAGAGCTTCCGGCTCAACAGTATTATTTTGAGAAATAAAACAATCTTTGGATATACATTTGTTCATTTTTGCATACATATTACTCATTCTCTGCAGTGGTCTGAATTATTTGTTATTAAATAGTTAATGTAAGTAAGTAAATGTTAATAAGTCAAATTTACTACTTTAAAAAAACATTTTAAAAAAAAATCGTGGGCGTATCGAATCGTGGGTCAAAAATCGCGATACGAATCGAATCGTGAGTTGGGTGTATCGTTACAGCCCTACTGTTCACTGTAAACAGCAGCATCACAGCTGTTCATGTCTTCAAGAAGCTGCTTATTTCTAGTTCCCATCTCCATCAGTGGTCTAACAGCACAAAAACTAAATCACTACCGAATATCGGTGTCGAGGCTCATACTCGCTTGAAATTCTGGATCAGAAATTATTTGAATCATGACGACATTTGGATATGAAATGCCATTCGCTCTTCCAACAGATCATCTTGAGGTTTGCACGGCTGTGATTAAGAAAACTCTTGTGTATGCATGACTAATTAAAAGCAAACTTTCACATCTGCAGTGTTTCATCCATCTGACTCTAACCCTGCGATGTTTTCCCCCTTGCTGTGATTTAGTTATGTAGGTGAAGACAACTAGTCTGAGAACATCTAAGTGATGTGGTTCCAAACAAAACCTAGCACGGTTTGACTTCAGGAAGTGACTTGAACGTGCCCTGTATTCTGGGTTGTGGGTAATACTATTCTATAGATCTGAGATGCTAAACTGTGCCACAGGACAGAGCTGGAGCTTGACAGAAACGTGAGGAGTTCTCAGGGCCCAACATTAAACTTTTAAACCCACTTGCCCTGGGGGGAAAGTGGGGGTTAATTTCCATGTGACCCCCATTTTGCGAGTACTACTACTTCTTTTTTTAGGAAAACCATAGAATAGTTGTGAATTGCAACATAAAATCAAGATCACACATCGAGTTTAAGTTTGGTTATTGATTAAGTTTAAGTTTGGTTATTGGCTACTTTTTACTTGTGACGGACAACAATTTTATCCAAAATAGTTTTTCCTGCCTTAGTCGATTTATTTCTATTTCACATGCATGCAACTATTGTAAAGTTCAGTGTGTTTGTGTAGAACTCTCTCAGACTGTAGGTTCATTACTCCATAATGTAGAAATCATAAAATAGAAATCTATTTAACAAAGTTTGCATGAAGAAAACAATAGTGTGACAAAAACAGTACTGTGCTTAAGAACATTTCTACATTTTTTTTGTTATATCATCCACCTCTAGGTTTAAAGAAAGAAAACAAACAAACAAAAAAAAATACGCTGCATCATGACAGACAGGATAATGTTTGAGTTTAAAATTGTTTAGTGTATAGGTTGTGGGTGTTTTATACAGACCTGGCAACCTGTAACTGAATCAGTGCAGCCGGACTGTCAAGATGTGCAGTTTTTTTTTTTAAACCTAGAGGTGGATGATATATCAAAACACTGCCCGAGCAATCGGGCAGTGCTTAATGTCGAGCCCTGGTTCTAGAGATTTAGACCAAGGAACCAGCAGAGGAAATAAAAGCTGGATGCAACACACACACATACAATTTTACACTAGTTACTTGTATAACTGTCTAGTAATTAACTTGGCGCTACGTCTGTGTTCTCTGTTTGCGGATAATATTTTGATTACTCCGCACACCTGGAAAAGGTTCGCTGGTCATTTTTCTGACTAGCATATTAAAAACTTTTACACATGCATTTCTAGATGTACACACCCCACCCCCAATCCAAAATACTTTTTTGCTTAAACCATATCAACCCGAGGAAAAAGAGGACAGTTCAGTATCAGGTAATGGTTGATACTCAGCACCAGGCTTGTAGTACTCAAGTCCAGGACTCGTGCCCTAATTTTAAGGACTCATGACTTGATTTGAGCACTGATGACTCGGACTTGAACTCGTGCATTAACTGCATTTGGACTCGTAAATTGGAGACCAGAACTTGGATTTTTGCTTTATTTTTTGTAACATGCCATAATAATTTGGCTTAAGATATTTATATCTGGGGCGGCACGGTGGTGTAGTGGTTAGCGCTGTCGCGTCACAGCAAGAAGGTCCGGTTTGAGCCCCGTGGCCGGCGAGGGCCTTTCTGTGTGGAGTTTGCATGTTCTCCCCATGTCCGCGTGGGTTTCCTCCGGGTGCTCCGGTTTCCCCCACAGTCCAAAGACATGCAGGTTAGGTTAACTGGTGACTCTAAATTGAGCGTAGGTGTGAGTGTGAATGGTTGTCTGTGTCTATGTGTCAGCCCTGTGATGACCTGGCGACTTGTCCAGGGTGTACCCCGTCTTTCGCCCGTAGTCAGCTGGGATAGGCTCCAGCTTGCCTGCGACCCTGTAGAACAGGATAAAGCGGCTACAGATAATGAGGTGAGGTGAGATGAGATTTATATCTAGATTCATTTTATACTAATTTTGTGCAAGAGAATGCACATTCACCTGTTCATACATCATGTTCAGGATAGGGATGTTAACCAATGACCGTTTGACCGATGGTTGACCGAATCAACGTCAACCGGTTAAATTTTTTTTGATTGTCGGTTAAAAAAAAAAAAAAATCAATCATTTTGAAGCTGCTGATTTTGGAGCGGAGAACCTGGAATTCTGTGTTGTAAACGCTTGGGGCATGCCATGCGGTGTAAGGACGACAGCTGACAAATCGGAAACACCCATTCAGTCATGTTCCGCCCCAGTTGAAGACAGCTGCCACTCGGCGAAAGAAAAGTCTCAGTGTTGGATTACGTTTTACTACGATGTTAACCAGGTACATAACATCAAGGAAATTCTTGACGATCAAAGAAACAAGAACACGGCGCATGAATGAAGTCGATGGTTGATTAGTCTGGTGAATATTAATGTCAACGTAATAATAATAATAATAATAATAATAATACACAAGATCTGAACTAAAACCTGGTTACTCACTGATGTTACTTCGCATCAGATAGTTGCTATATTAGCTTAGCGGCTAATCAGCTCAGCTCCAGCTATCCCATTCCTAATGGTTGTGCACAATTAGCAGCCATGTAACTGTAATATCAGTAGCTGGAAAACAATTGCAGTATGAGGTCTCTGTGTCTCACTTCGAAGAAAAGTGCCTAGTCCGTAGCAGTATGCAATATCAACACACAGCCTACTGCAGTTAACTGTAAACACAAGGGGCCGTATTGCTAAAACGTCCTATCTTCAATGAAAAGTTAAGATGGGACAAGTGTATGATAGGATTGTTTTCAACAGGCTACTCAATGCAAGCACCGGTAGTGACTGAGCTAAAGCTTGCCGCTTAGAAAATGACGGCAATTTATTGAGAACATGTTCACACTGATATTTTTAATGCCAAGTTGCAACTTAACAAAAGTGCATGACCCTTGCTGACACGGCCATTTGTTCTCCGCTCCAATACAAACCCCTCGACATCAGTGCCGCGTTTGACTAAATGTTTCGCGCTGTAGAAAAGGTAATGTGAGTGGAGGGCAGCGACTGGGACTGAATGTGTGGATGCTCGCGGTTAGATTTAGAATAGATTCTAATAATTCCAATTCTAGAATTTTAAACTCATAGGTTAACCGACTTTAACCGGCTAATGAGGCTCGGTGGTCGGTCAAGATTTTTTTTTAGTTTTCGCCATCCCTAGTTCAGGAACAAACTAAGGTTAATGGCGCCAAAATGCCTGGAGAGAACGCCTCTAGGACTGTCCGTTTTGCTTCTACAGACTTCTGGTGTAGTGGGTTAAAAAATGCACTGCTGTGTGTTCCGTATGTAGAAGAACTATCGAGGAAACAACGGGGACAACCTCAAACTTCAGTCATTATTTGGCAAGACTCCACCCAGAGAAGTACGTGACACACTATGTTCATTGCTCTGTTGATAGCAGGGCTTGTCTGCTGACCGATGAATTCGTTAGTAGTGGACTCAACTTGAATTTTTCTTTAATGACTTGGACTTACACCGGGGACTCAAGACTAGACTCTGACTCGAGGTTTAGTGACTTGACTACAACACTGCTCAGCACTTGGATATTGCCATTGCATCAAAAATGAAGACGACAATACAGTCAGTCAATCTGTCTCAATCTAGTCACTCATTTAAAAATACAAGCTTTTTTTTTTTTTAAACTACTAGAAAAGCTTGGGACAAATAGCAAAAATGCAAGACTCATGCTTGCACTTGCCAAGCAGCTGTATCATACTGAAGTATAAATAATAATTAAAAAAAGTCAAAGCATGACATAGGATGCGTCATACAAACTTTATCAACACCAGCCCACAACTGTCATCTCCACCATTCCGTACATCAATCATCCAAAACCTGCTGCTAGATATGACTGACATTCATTAGAGGTGTATGTACTGGAACCAGCAGCATTCTGACAGTTCAGAAACAGCTGAACAAAAACTAAGTGCGCTATTCTGAGTAGATAAAGTTTCTGGATATACCGCAAATAGCAACCGTAACGATATAATAACGCTTATAATAACAATATCGTAACGCAGGCGAAGATGTCTGGAATGCTTATAGTTGGATCAGTGATCTTTAGATAAATCACAGATGAGAAGGCCTTCATGACATACACATGGTTGTTACACTAAGCTCCATGTGTACTACATACACCCTGTTTTAATAGAAACTGACTGGTTTAACCTTTATTACAGCAGCCTCTTGATATAGACATCGTGACCATGCAAATTGATCTCTAGTAGGTCACATGACCATAACATGTACGTATGCTTTACTTGTACTAGAACCTCAATAGCATGCTTAAATTTTCCAGAAACACTACTTTTGACAAGTTCTTTGAAATGCTGTTGATATTTTATTGTTCCGTGTTTTAAATTTGACCGATATTATAAATAAAGAAATAAAGAAAATTAAAAGCACTTCCGGGAGTGTCTTTAGACTGAAGAAAAAAAAATTTTAAAAGCACAAAACTCTCTTCCCACAGTATATAACGCAATAGTTACCAGTGTATACGTATATTATTCTATCCACATTCACTGGATATGAGCAATTGTGTGCTGGTTGGCTACTCTACTACTACGATATCAGCTCATATACAGTGAGTAGAGAAAAACAAAATGGCGGAGCAGGTTGCTGAACCAACCGAAGGCGAAATAAAAACTACTCGGAACCAAAACAGCAAAAAAATACAAGCAACAAAATAAGGAATGAAAATATTTGATGGCAAGAACTTTTTTTTTTTCAGGAATTATCATCGCATTTTTCACAAATTGCTATAGTCATTTCGCTGGTCTATTTACATTCTAAGCAGAGATGATTTTGTTGGACGTTTTGTATAAAGTTTTTATTTATCGAATTTACAACAAATAAAAATGCTCCAAAAGCCAATGAACGTGGATATAATAAAATAGTTATTCCATTCATTCAATCTCGTCGTATATGGCTTATAGCATATGACTTGATTTTGTGGAATAACTTAATTATCCGAGGTTATTTCAACCGCCGTGTTAGAGAATGTAAAATACAGCAGAATCTTTCCAGATGTATATACAGTTCTGTGCAAAAGTCTTAGGCACATGTAAAGAAATGCTAGAGACCAAAAATAGCTTAAAAATAATGAAATATTTCAACATTTAAAATTATATATAAACAGCAGTAAGCCATAATAAATGAAACGGCCAGTATTTGGTGTGAGACGACCCTTTGCTTTAAAAAAAAAAAGTCTCAGGTCCAATGAGTGCAGCTTTATGCGGAAATGAGCTGTAGGTTTTACTGAGCATCTTCCAGAACCAGCCACAGTTCTTCTGGACACTTTGACTGTCCCACTCGCTTCTTCATTTTGCACCAAAACCCAGCAGCCTTCATGATGTTTTCTTTTTTAATCTGAAACATGCTCTCTTACGCAATATGCTGCTCAGATACAAAATATTTTTCTCTGTAACATTTAATTTTGTGCTGGAAAACAAATGTTTGGACTCTAAAATGTTTTTGATAAAGTAGAAGTCATAAAATAGAAATATAACACAAAGTTTGTACGAGGGAGAGAGAAAACCCCCCCAAAAAACAGGTTGTGTAAGACTTTTGCACAGTACTGTAATGTATTTGCAGTCTAAAAATATTCAAGATAATTAAAATCTCACAGATGTTCTGGTAAACAATTAAGTTTCCCCCACTTCCCTGTGAAAACAACAACAACAACAACAACTAATCATCTTAGATCTTAAGAAGCAAAATATTCAGCCAGTTTGGCTCTACATGCAGCAAATATTTAATGAATACATACATACACTACCGTTCAAAAGTTTGGGGTCACTTTGAAATTTTTATTTTTGAAAGAAAAGCACTGTTCTTTTCAATGAAGATCACTTTAAACTAATCAGAAATCCACTCTATCCATTGCTAATGTGGTAAATGACTATTCTAGCTGCAAATGTCTGGTTTTTGGTGCAATATCTCCATAGGTGTATAGAGGCCCATTTCCAGCAACTCTCACTCCAGTGTTCTAATGGTACAATGTGTTTGCTCATTGCCTCAGAAGGCTAATGGATGATTAGAAAACCCTTGTACAATCATGTTAGCACAGCTGAAAACAGTTGAGCTCTTTAGAGAAGCTATAAAACTGACCTTCCTTTGAGCAGATTGAGTTTCTGGAGCATCACATTTGTGGGGGTCGATTAAATGCTCAAAATGGCCAGAAAAATGTTTTCTATTCATTTTACAACTTATGGTGGTAAATAAAAGTGTGACTTTTCATGGAAAACACAAAATTGTCTGGGTGACCCCAAACTTTTGAACGGTAGTGTATATTATCAGCAATGGGAATAACGGCGTTACTTTTTTTAGTAATGAGTAATCTAACTAATTACTTTTTACATCGTTATAACGCCGTTCCCGTTACGTACAATAAAATACTATGCGTTACTTTATTAAAGTTGTTTTAATCTGGCACGCTGCTCGTTCAGCCTTTCTTTACTCTGCTTTCGTGTGGGGCGGGGAGACACGAGACAACGGCACAGTAAGCCAATCAGAGTAGATTTGGACAACATACATAGGTAGGCCACGCCTACCGCACTACTGCGCGCTCCTTCAATCAGAAGACACAGCGATGGTGAGCGGTCAGCCCAACACTGCGCTTTCACATTGGAAATACAGCCATTACTTTTCATTACTTGAAATAAGGCAAAAATGTCTACATGCAATGCACATTATGTCGAGGAACAAAGCGTTTGTCCTCGTCAGTGGCCAGTAATTAGTAACAATTTTAATAACTACAAAACTATATTAAAATTTGATGTCTTCTCACATTGTCCCACAAAAATATTAATATAGTGTAGATAATGTTACTGATTGGTTCTGTTAAGTGTTTAAGTCATTAAACATTCACTTTTATTATGATTACACTAATTGAATTTGATTTTTTTTTGGGGGGGGGGAACACAATGTAACGGAATAATTACTTTCCCTGGTAATTAGTTACTTTAATGACAAAGTAACTCTGTTACTAACTCAGTTACTTTTTGGGAAAAGTAACTAGTAACTATAACTAATTACGTTTTGAAAGTAACGTGCCCAACACTGTGCTAATTATGTTAAAAAATACTACGAGTGAGTAAATACCATTGTGTGTTAAATATGGAGCATTACAAAGACTTGGCCTTAAACAGGTCGAGCTGCAATGAAGAGAGAAAGAGAAGTTAATATGGGTGCAGAATTCAACTGTTTGTGTTTTATTATGGATATGGTTCAGTAGAGCTGCTTCTCAGCGCCTCATCGTCCATCTGTGTGTGTGTGTACTGTAGCAGTGTTCCTTTTAGTCTTCACTCAGGCCACACACCCTTAATGAACCCACATCAACTTCCTCGTCAAAACAGGCCATGCATTAGATCTACAACGACCACATTTGTAAACCTGCAATCTACAAAGCAGACAGATCTGGCTCAGTGCGCTCACACACACACACACACACACACAGAGGTCTGGTGGCGTTAGCTTCTATGCTACAGTAGCTCGCCCCCTCCCCCTCCGCGAGAACACACACACACACGCAGTGTTGTGAGCGCAGGAACATTGTTTCTAATGAAACGTAGCGCTGCTGTTCCTGTCCACAGCGCGCGATCACAGCACCAACAGCGCTCAGCTTCACTTCCACCCCAACTTCAGCTCGGCTTTCCGAGCCGCTCCGCCCGCACACCGGAACCCACAGCAGCCTGTTAGTCCTTTCAGCTCGCACTTCTTCCTAATGTCCGTTTTGTTCCCCTGATGTGAAGCTCCTCCGAACTAAACTCCCCCGAGTGTGAGCGAGCAGGCCGCCCGCCCGCCCGGATCCCGGCCACTTTCACATGCAAAGCCAAAATCATTTGCATTTCCAGGAGAAACCCTACTGACCTCCTCACTGCCGCTCGAGCTGTAGCCGGCCTCCCCCAGGCTCTTGTAGCTCGCCTCGATCCCCAGCAGGCGCAGGTGAGACGGATCCTCTCCGCACGCAAGCGCCAGGCAGCAACCAGGCCTCGGGCCTCCGCCGCTGCTCTCCTCCGGCTCTGTGCCCGAGCGCCCGAGCTGCCACCGCTTCTCCGAACGCAGGCGGCTCCGCGACGACCAGGGCCGCCCAGGAAAGCGCCCCCGCGCCGCGGCTACACCGCCCACCACCGCGCCAGCAGCCGCGGCCACCGAGCCGCAACCCGCCGCCGCTGCCATCGTTAGCTTCAACAACACCGATTTACAGAGTAGCTCCGAGTTCAGCGGAGAGGGAACGCGCCTGATTGGGAGGGGGAGGCAGCAAAGCATTGTGGGAAATGGAGGCTCAGGCAGGCGCAGTGCAAAACAACAATAATAGTAAAAAAAAAAAACCATCAAAACACTAAACAAGTGTATTATTATTATTATTATTATTATTATGCATTTTATAAGACAAAAATCTTCATAAGTGGCTCTTAATGTATTATAAAGACAAACCATTTCAACAAATTATTAAAAAACCCAAATGAAACAATATTTTTGATTATAAAATCATATTCCTCTTCATTAATAGGTTTTATTGTTTTTGTTCCTAAATATGTAACAAAATAAGATGAAAACCATTTGTTCCAAATAACAAGAGTAATGAATTCATTAAATTGTCTTAACCTTTTATTATTATTGTTATTATTATTATTATTATGTAAAAAGTGATTTTATTCCTTCACATTTTAGTCATTATATTTATATAATTAGTAATTATCATTTTGAGGATTTTTGTGTTTTTTAATATAATTTGGAATATACGGTATACAGTATGAGGACAGGCGGCATGGTGGTGTAGTGGTTAGCGCTGTCGCCTCACAGCAAGAAGGTCCGGGTTCGAGCCCCGTGGCCGGCGAGGGCCTTTCTGTGTGGAGTTTGCATGTTCTCCCCGTGTCCGCATGGGTTTCCTCCGGGTGCTCCGGTTTCCCCCACAGTCCAAAGACATGCAGGTTAGGTTAACTGGTGACTCTAAATTGACCGTAGGTGTGAATGGTTGTCTGTGTCTATGTGTCAGCCCTGTGATGACCTGGCGACTTGTCCAGGGTGTACCCCGCCTCTCACCTGTAGTCAGCTGGGATAGGCTCCAGCTTGCCTGTGACCCTGTAGAACAGGATAAAGCAGCTAGAGATGAGATGAGTATGAGGACATAGTGGAGTACATAATAATAATGATAAGAAGAAGAATGGTTGATTGATTTTAACCTACTTTATTAAAGAGGCACTTCTTGAAACGTAAAATATCCAGTGTATTATTCTGATTCTTATTTTTATTATTCTTATTCTTATTCCACTTCTTCTTCTTTTTTCTTCTTCTTATTAACTGGTTAATTAATTTAGTGCACAAGGTTGAAATCCTCCAACAGGTTAAAGCTGTTGAATATAGTTTTGAAACATGGTGTATGACATTAACAGCACATTCTCTCGAATATTTCGGTTTATATTTATATTTCCATTATTTATACTTGTTTTCGTTTATAGTTGTATTTATAGTTGTTTTATTGTGGTTTGGATAAAAAGCGTTCATTTCACATGACCACCAGCTACATCAGTGTAAAGACCCTGTTGATGATCTCTCACACTAACAGAGTCACGGTGGTGTAAGTGAGGCACTGTCGCCTCACAGCAAGAAGGTTCTGGGTTCAAGCCCAGTGGCCGACAAGGGCCTTTCTGTGTGGCGTTTGCATGTTCTCCCCGTGTCTGTGTGGGTTTCCTCCGGTTTCCCCTAAAGTCCAAAGACATGCGGTTAGGTTAATATGGGATGGCCTTGGGCTGAGGTGTCCTTGAGCGAGGCACCGAACTCCCAACTGCTGTTAGCATGGCTGCCCACTGCTCTGGGTATGTGTGTGCGCTCACTGCTTCAGATGGGTTAAATGCAGAGAGGAATTTCACAAGCGTGTGATGAATAAAGTTGTTGTTCGCTGGAGAAGACCTGCTCTAAGCGTCCTACAACTCACAACTCTCCTTATATTAAGAACTACATTTCCCATGATTCATACCAGCTCCTGACGTCATATCACACTCTTGATGCGGAAGCGGATGGTGGTTATTTCTTCGCCTCCAAGCCATTTTTGACTTCAAACTTGTATTTTGTGACCAATTGGCTATTGAGTCGTTTTTCTAACAGAGGTATTTATTTTTCTTTAACACGACGGGACAGTTTTAGATTCCATACCGCGGTGTAAATCTTTAGAAAATGGCGTTTTTAGCTCGGCTGCTATTCTCTCATTTACCTTCCCTGTTGTTTTGGATACAAAAGCGGAATACAGCCGATAATAAGAGCAGAGCAATTAGCAAGCGTCTTATTTCATTAAACAGTATGTAATACATAAGGTGTCGGTGGATATTCTTGTCGTGTTTTTGGTTTAAGTTATATATTTTTGTTAGTTTGAGCACTCTTGTATTAAAGTTGATTTGTAGGCCTACTGTACGTTGGCACCACTTGGGTACTGAGTGTATTTGTGTAGTGCTGCTCTTCGCCGCTAGGGGGCAGCAACTTTACAGTTCTACAGAGAAAGCACACGATACTGTTCCCTTGTAATCCTGATTGATTTTATATTTATCATGTTTTGCAGATAATCATGAACTTGGAGCGCGTTTCCAACGAGGAAAAACTGAATCTTTGCCGAAAATATTATTTGGGTATGTTTTTGGAACACCCTTTCTTGAATAAATGTCATTTGTTTGTTTTAATTTTCATGTTAGATTTCAATCTGGAAATCTTTTCTTGCCCAAAAATACAGTACTGTGCAAAATTCTTAGGCATACTTTTTAAAAATGCCGTAGGTCAAAAATGGCTTAGAAATAATGAAATGAAATGAAATGAAATGTTTCAACATTAAAAATACTATAAACATCAGTAAGCCATAATAAACGAAACAAAGTCAGTATTTGGTGTGAGACAACCCTTTACTTCATCTCGTCTCGTTATCTCTAGCTGCTTTATCCTGTTCTACAGGGTCGTAGGCAAGCTGGAGCCTATCCCAGCTGACTATGGGTGAAAGGCAGGGTACACCCTGGACAAGTCGCCAGGTCATCACAGGGCTGACACATAGACACAGACAACCATTCACACTCACATTCACACCTACGGTCAATTTAGAGTCACCAGTTAACCTAACCTGCATGTCTTTGGACTGTGGGGGAAACCGGAGCACCCGGAGGAAACCCACGCGGACACGGGGAGAACATGCAAATCCGCACAGAAAGGCCCTCGCCAGCCACGGGGCTCGAACCCGGACCTTCTTGCTGTGAGGCGACAGCGCTAACCACTACACCACCGTGCCGCCCCTCCCTTTACTTAAAAAAAAAAGTAGTCTCCGGTACAATGAGTGCATTTTTATAAGGAAATGAGCTGTAGGTTTTACTGAACCAGCCACAGTTCTTCTGGCCGCTTTGATTGTCATACTCGCTTCTTAATTTTGCACCAAAACCCAGTAGCCTTCATTATTAGCTCATCTGGCTGTGGAACAAGCCGGATGAGCTTATGCGATCATGTGTCATCCGTGATTTACAAAAATCGCTACTCCTCCTACAGGATTGATTGGATTTCGATCAAACTCGCATACAATGTTCCCTAGGTGGGTGTGCATAAAAGTTGTCAAGGCAGTGGTGCCACCTGTCATATTTACGATTTTATGGGCACCTTGGCTGGGACAGCTTCATTGAGGCGTTTTCTTTTTTTAATCTGAAAAGTCGTCTCTTATGTAAAATGCTGCTCAGATACAAACTTTTTTTTTTTTTTTTCCTGTAACATTTAATTTTGTGCTGGATACTGAACGTTTGAAATTCTAAAATGTTTTTGCGCTGACTAGATAACATAGAAGTTGTAAAATAGAAATATTTGTATTTAAAAAATAGGGGGCCTAAGACTTTATACAGTACTGTGCAAATGTCATACAGTCCATATATAAACATTTCCTTAGTTGATGGAATGTCTTGCTGAGGGAAAAAAAAAGTTTTCTGGGATTTTATTGAATAGAGACATTATTTATTGCCTGTTTGTGCTTCATATACTGTATAGTCATCATTTTAACTTTTACAGCAAGTATGCCTATATACACTGTATGGTGAAAAGTTTGTGCACACCTGACTATCATAGCCACATGCTTGTTGAACATCATCTCATTTAAAAATGTTGTCCCTGTTTGCTATTATAATAACCTCCATTCTTCTGGGAAGACTTTCCACTGGATTTTGGAGTGTGGCTGTGGGGATTTGAGTTCGTTCAGCCACCAGAGGTATTCCTAATGCCAGGCATTAATGTTGGGTGCGGAGGCCTGGGGTGCAGTCTGTGTTCCAGTTCATCAAAAAGGTGTTCAGTGAAGTTGAAATCAGGGCTCTGTGCAGGACACTCAATGGCTTCCAATCCATGTCTTCATGGAGCTTGCTTTGTGCACGGGGGCATTGTCATGCTGGAACAGGTTTGGGACTCTGTGTTCCAGTGAAGGGAAACTGTAATGCTGCAGCATACAAATACATTCTATACAATTGTGTTCTTCTAACTTTGTAGCAACAGTTCGGCGAAGAACCACATACAGGTGTCCACATACTTTTGGCCATATAGTGTGATTTCATAGGACTTAAAATCAAGAGCTTATCTCATTTAGCGACTCGTCAAACTGGGTTTTTTTTTAGTTTATGGATTTAATTTAATAAACACTCATGGTTTAATGAAATGAAGTGCAATTTAAAGTCATTTAATTGTTTCATGAAAAACTTTGTCAAAGTAGGGCTTGAAGGCCTGTGAATCATTTTGTGGGGGGAAAAAAAACCCTGAAAATGAAATCCACGTGAAAAATTGAATTTGGTGTATGCAAATTAACACACATTGTAGTACCTCTGATCAGGTTAATTCTGATACGAGTACAAAATAAAGTACTGTAGGATTTGGGTACCTGGCCTTAAAATTGGGTATGTTAGTGTGGTTGTATATAATGTTCTATTAAGATATTTTAGGAAAGGCTCATTTGTGTGTGTATACTGAATCTGTACACCATTCAGGCCTTTTAATGTCCATTAGAAGTGTATGGGTGACACAATACAGTCCGAGTTAAAAAAAAAAAAGCTTGTTTTACAGGTGTAATAAGTGAAATATTGTGATGCTTTTGTGTAATCTCCTTCCACAGCTGTGTCGGGGACATACTGATAGTAAAAAGTTATAGAAAACTTGAAGTTGGGTATATCATTAATTTCTGTCTGATTTAGGTGGCTTTGCCTTCCTCCCTTTCCTCTGGCTGGTGAATGTTGTGTGGTTTTTTAAAGAAGCTTTTGTAAAACCCGCCTACACAGAACAACCACAGATCAAAATTTGTGAGTAAAACATCAAGCAGCTCTTCACAATTCTTAAAAATGATGACACATTACAGAGCCACAAGCCTGTCTACTGATTCTTTAGATTCTACAGCGATTTTAGCTCAGGATGTATGTGCTGTAAACATTGTAATATGAGAACTATTAGGAGGTGACTTAATCTATTAAAGTAAATGAGAGATAATGTGAGAGAAGATAACATGAGAAGATAAACTTCATATCTTTGCACCACCATGGAAGGTTCTTTATATTTTATGGCCACATCCACACACACACAAGTTAATCGAGTTTTAATTTTGAACCGGTTCACCATTTTGACAACACGCTTCTAGTCAGCGGGAAAACACTGGGTGGTGATGTCAGTGGAGTGAAATATCAGGAAATATTATCCGTACAGGACACTTTTTCGATGGGATAAAAATGTGTTCTATTCCCTTCTAGCAAGTTTCATTCATTTGGTTTGATAGCATGTAATATTTGTTAGCATATCGCTTATCCTACGTGTATTACGTCACTCTACCCAATGGAGAACGAGCATTGAATATGGTTTACGATACTGCATGGTTGTCAAGACAACATGACGTCACATGTCGGAGACGTAAAACTTTGCGATATTCGTCTTCGACTCAATCAATATCCTGCTAACTGAATGGAATATATCTGATGTACCATGATAAAAGCCAGCCAATATTATTGATTCTATCTACATTCACTGGATATGAGCAGTCACGCACTCTGATTGCCTAGTAGTAGAGTAGCCAATCAGCTCATATACCATGAGTAGAGAAAAACAAAATGACGTAGTGTGTTGCTGAATCAACTGAGAGCGAAATAAAAACTCCACTCAAAAACAAAAAACTTTGTTTCTCCAAATCCAGTGAATGTGGATAGAATAAAACAGTTGTTCCACTCAGTCTTATCATGCACAGCTTATAGCCGACTCGGTGCTACATGTCTCGTCGGCTCTCAGCTCATGTACGACTCGATTTTGTGGAATAATTGTTAAATATGTCACTCAGATCCACAATGTATTTTGTATGAAAAATGTGAGGGGTTTTTTTCCGCCTCAACATAAGATAAACTTCATATATTCAAGCCAGTGTGTGATCTTTTATTTTTCCTTTTAATTATATAGACACATTCACAGAGTACGCAAATTTATCAAAACAATTAATCGACTTCCTCGTAAGTGCCACAATGTCCCAGATGTAGTTTCGATGAAAAATATGAGTAGTGTATTTCCCAGTATATAGTGCCAATTCATATATACTCTTTAAACTTTGTGAATGCTAATGCAATCAAATATGATAAAGCAAGAAATGCTCATGATAAAAAATAATAAATTGAGTAATTGTACAGCGGTCCTCATAAAGCGCAGCTTATGAGCTTTTTTTTCCGTTTAAATACATGATTTGATTAAAAAGTGACTTCCTTGCTATGTGGTCTCTCTCTCTCTCTCTCTCTCTCTCTCTCACACACACACACACACTTGCATCTTATACTTGTTGCTCTGTTATTAATGTGATGTTTGTCCAGACCCTTACATGTTTGTGAATAAAGCATGACTGTAATTGAACTGTTCTCTGTACAGATGTGAAACGGTCAGCGCTGGGGTTAATCCTGTGGGTGGCCGTGCTCACGACGTGGATCACTGTTTTCCAGCATTTCCGAGCACAATGGGGCGAGGTGGCTGATTATCTCTCCTTCACCATTCCTCTTGGCACGCCATAAAACGACACTGCCTACATGGGATTTCCTCTGGAGGGCTTCAGGATTTCTTCTTAATCTCTTAAACAGTGTGATGAACATATGGTGTATTATTTTGACTTGTTGTGAAAGAATGAAACATCACGGAATGAAAGTGAGTCTGAGCAATGTGATAAGAAATGAGTGACAAACACCAGTTGTGCACACACTCCCCTCATTTACATAATGATCATAATCTTCTAATCCTAACAACAGGACTGACATACCAGACTCTCTAATATCCACAAGTGAAGCCTCGCCGATGCGAAACTCATAACTGGCGCCTATTATGAAACCCAATCTCACATTCGGGTAAATTCTAAGCCCCCTTCCTGCCGGGCTCTGACTGGATGCTGTATTTAGTAGCTTGTAGTCAGAGTGTTGGTGGCAGGCAAAATGTTTCCCCCCCATCACTACTTAGCATCCTTACAAATAAAAAAAGATTGATGAGTTCTGCGCTCAGGCATCTGAGCTCCATTTTCCATAATATGACCAGCAAGTAATCATTACGTGACGGTTCATAGTGTTCCTGTGCTTGGACAGAGTCCGAACGGTTTATGCTTGGGACACTCTGGATGATGAGTACGATATGATAATGCATTTACTTTCATTCCTTTCTCTGAATGCTGGCCAAAACTGATTGGAATCCTTGAAACGTTTGACTCTCAGTGGACCACAGAGTTTTGCTTACTTCCCTTGGCTGTGAAAGCCATTGTTACTAATTAAAATGATCATCTTGTGTCTCTATGAAACCATACGCATGATTCCTGATAATAGAGCTGTGATGGTGTGTGACTGGAATAAATTGTTGTTCTAACCACATCTGTTTGGTAGCAAAAATCCAACCAGGTTTGCGGACACGGATTAAGCAATATTATTACAACCTCGAGGTTCCTCTAACCATGACAGCGAGTTCAAATATGCTTTCAAATGTCACAGCATGTGTTGCTAACAGATCTCTTTACGTCGGATGATTTTATCGGCCCAGGAAGATGTCCTTAACTTTAGGCGATGTTCCAGTAATTACATAACCGGTACCAAGTAAAGTTACAAATTGAGAAATCTGTGCTCTGTCAGGAATCTTGAGCGGTTTCACGTATCACGGAAGACCTAAAGAGGTAAGGACTTTTTCTGGTCATGTATACTTTTCAAACAGTCATACTGAGCTGTTCCCAATGCTTTTAACTTATTTATAGTCCAGAGCAGTAAAGTGGCCTGTTGTCACTATCCATGTGTGTGCAATCAACTCCGAGCCAACCTAATTCCAACTGAAAAGTTCATACCTTTCATTACCTGAACCTGCTGTTCTCCCGTGATCATGTTTCCCCTTTGTGTAAGTCTAATTGTTTTATTTTTAGTTATTTCATGACCTGCTTCAGGATAATAGACAACTATTGTATGACCCATAATGGAAAACTGTTTAGATGGTCAGTGTTATTCATTGCACTAGACTGACGCCCTATTCACTGATGGTCACTGGTACAAAAAACAAAAACAGGCCCGTCAGGAAGCTAATAACTTATGACAATAGCCCTGAAGTGTTCTCTACTTGCAGCGATGCCAACTGGCCATTTCACTGGGCGCATCTCGCATTTAAATAATTTTGGTTGCCATTGAGTGGTATATCAGATATATTCCATTCAGCTAGCAAGATATTGAACGAGTCCAAGATGAGTCGATATCATGCTACCTGAATGGAATATATCTGATATACCATGAAAAAAGCCATTATTATAATACATACACGTTCCTTCCGGGTGTTCAACACATCTTTCTCTTTCAACATTCTCTCAAAATCTTGCGTATTTAACGATGCAATCCTGGCAGCCATGTTTGTTTCCAAATTGTCACAGTCGCTCACTAGCATGGAAGTTTTACGTCTCTGATATATGACATCATATTGTCTTGACAACCATGCAATATTGTAAACCATATTCAATGCTCATTCTCCATTGGGTAGAGTGACGTAATACGTATAGGATAAGCAATATGCTAACAATATTTCATGCTATCAAACCAAATGAATGAAACCCGCTAGAAGGGAATAGAACACGTTTTTATTCCATTGAAAAAGCGTCCTGCATGTATAATATCAATGATGTTCTTTTTCCAGTTAGATGGTCATGTAGGTACCGGACCATTAAATGTAGTTATAAAGCAACACTGTTGAAATCTTGAATCTAACTGGTTACAAGGTGTTGATTAATTTTATTTAACGGGTCTGACAGTAGTTCTGGTTACAATTCCAGTCATAGGTCTGCACTTTGTAACAGTCAGTAGATTTTCCATTACAGATCAGAGGAGTTACACGTTCCAGTTTATCAGTAACATATTTTTAAATATACTGCTTTTTTTTAAATTAACTCCAAGAATGGAAAAAAGAGAGGCTGGTGAGGGAATGACTGTTTATAAGTTATAATCTAACTGGTAACACAAATGATGTCTCACAGATGTTCCACAACATTAAATGGACCCTAAGCAAGAAATGGTTAAAAAGCACAATGTGCTAATCTTTAATAAATTAAATATTGTTATTGCTGGCAAACTGATGAATAAAATAAAAGGAATAAAATTCTTTGGGACATGCTACAAAATAGTTTACTTTCGTTAAGTGTTTTGATTAGCTCATCCAGCCGACAGGCGATGAGATGTCATCATGTGTTGTTTGTCGTACAGCCGGCATTGTCCACATTTCACGAAAATCGCTCCTTCTCTCTCAATTCTTCACCGATTTTTGTTCTTTTTGGCTGGAAGGTAGGGGTACCTAGGGTTCTTGTAACTTCTATCCAGATTTGCTTAATTACAATTAATGAAGTTATGGACTAATTAAGCCTTAATGAGCAATTCAACAAAAATTGCTTCTTCTCAGCCAATTCGTCGTCATTTGGATTATTTCTGGTAAATAGGTAGGGATTCCTAGGATGTATATAACTTCTATATACAGTATATATAGCTTGCAACGTTTATTACACAAGGTGGCCCACTTTAGACGGGGCCGGAGTGAGCTATGCCGTCACTGACGGTCTCATTTTCCTGTTGCTTTTTTTCAGCTGTAACTAATAAAACATAATAATTTGCACTATATGACCGGCCGTTTCTGGATCCCTACCTATCACACCTATATGTGCTTACTGAACATCCCATTCCAGATGTAGTTCCCCTTTGCTGTTATTATAACCGCCACTCTTCTGCGAAGGCTTTCCATTAGGTTCTGGAGTATGGATTTGGGGTTACAAGTAAAGAAAAATAAGTAATGGCAACGTGAATTTTGAAAAAAAAATTGCAGAAAATACTTGTACACTTAAATGAGGTGGTTTTTCATACAACTCAACAAAAACAATTTCACAAAATTGACATGGAAACACTTTTTTTTGCATTTAAGTCATGGCTATTGTGGTGGATGCAGTGAAAATCACTGTATCGGCACTTAGCAGGTCTTGGAGATCTGTCGGCATGTTTAATTGGAATGATTGTGGTGAGAGGAGAAAATCCAGCATTAATTGCATAACATCACTCAGTGGAAGTGCAGACCATTCGCGATTGTGTTTTGTTGACTTAAAAAAAAAACACTTCTATTTTGCACAATGGAACCTGCTTACTGATGGAGAAAGAGTCATCCTTGGATATAGTCAGTGTTTCACTTCATCCCGAAGGTGTTCAGTGGGTTGTGCTCTGTGAGGGACATTCAAGTTCTTCCACACCAAGTCTTCATGGAGTGTGCTTTGTGCACAGGAGCATTGTCATGCTGGAACATGTTACAGTAAAGGGAATTCTTAATGCTACAGCATTCAGAGACGTCCTATGTTCCTGCAATGTTGTGGCATCAGTTTGAAGAAGAACCAAAGATTCCTGTAAGGGTCAGGCGTCCACAAGATGTTGGCTATGTTGTGTATCTTCTGTTGGATTATTGATTTATCTTCTCGGTTTACATAAAAAGTCAGGATCTGATTAAAAGTCAAGCACCTATTTTTATGGAGGATTAAACTAAAAAAAGTCCATTTTTGATACGGACATAGGCACTTCCTTCATTTAAAAGTTTGGCATTTCTTTAATTTCTTTCTAGCTGTAAGTAGGCTAAATTGGACTAAATAAATAAGCTATGTATCCTTCAAAAATATTTATATCCTTTCAAAATCCTGGGAATGCTTAATATCTAAGATAAAGTGCAGCTACCAAATCAATCTGCTTACATAATCAGGAGATCACATGCTACATAAAGGGGTGCAAAAGCTCTGTGTGGGAGAGTTACAGGGAGGAGACGAGAGAGAAGTAAACTATCTAGAGAGGAGTCTCTCCACTATCCGCTGCTATAATAATAATAATAATAATAATAGAGAATAGCAGATATATTTCACAGGTAAGTCCAAATGTGTCTGCATTTTGAACGGGAAAGACATATGAATCTGTGGCTCCATGACTTAAAAAAAAAAAAGACTGTCAAATACGAATCTGTTTCTGGAAGACATCTGTGAAAGAGGTGAGGGGTGGAGAGCTATTTAAATCAGGACAGGACTCATTTTCACAGCATGCAGTATCCAGTGCATTTTCATTAGCTAGCTCTGTGCAGAACAAACATTTCCCCCTTCACATTTTCTCTTTCTTTGTTCCTGCGGAAGGTTGAAGGATGGATTTTGACTTGCCTCCCACCATACCTGTGAGCGGGATCCCCTGGGAAAGAGTTCTTTCACCCCTGCTGCCTCGCCTCGGGGGCACTTTCGGATCTTACTCATGGACTCCAGCAGAGCTGCTGATCCCGGTTAAAGAGCACACAGGAGCTGCACAGGTGGGCGAAACATCTCATTTCTTAAAGCTTAAAATATTTCCACACTGTCAGATTGCAAAAAGATTATGTGGACTGCACTAACATCACGTCTTGCTGTTTGAAATCAAACCAGTAAAATGTTTCTTGAGTTTGTTCACTCTCAGAAAAAGTAGCTTTAGGGGTACACCGGCTTGTCATTGGGGCAGAACCCTCTAAGGTACTTATTTGTACTCTTTAGATACTTCTTGGGAACATATATGTACCTTTTTGGCCCTTAAAAGGTAAACATAGTTACCTTGAGGTCCAATAGTGAGCCCTAGGGAATATATTAGTGCAAGTTGTACCTTGGGGGACAGAAATGGACTCCTACTGTACCCCTATTTCTGACCGTGCATGCTATCGAGAAGAAAAAAAAAGAGCAAGTGAAAACATCTTGAATATAGTCACAGAATATAATCTAATGTTTCCTATTATAGGATGACAAACCATATACTAATACAAGATTACTAAATCTATTTTTTTAGACATTTTTAAAACTAATTTCAAGCTTTAAAGTTCCTTACTCTGTTGGCCAATAGACTAATTTAACTGATTGTAAGCATTTATTTATTTTGTTTAGAGAAAAATAATGATCTGCTAATGGAATAAGAACATTTAAACTATGACATTAGTAAAAAGGTCTAGAAATACACTTAGTAATCTTATATTTAATTCATTGTAATCTTATAACAGGAGACACTGTATAGATTTGACTAGATTCAAGATGTTTTGACTTGCTAAGATTTCATTTATTTTCTTTTTTTCAGTGTAAAATGTTATCTGGTTTGTCTCTGTGGGGAACATTTGCATGTTTCCCTTTTACTTTGGATGTTAAACTCTTAGAAAAACCACTAAACCAAAGAAACCACAAAGAACCTTTTTTTTAGTAAACAATATGCTAATGGGGCGGCACGGTGGTGTAGTGGTTAGCGCTGTCGCCTCACAGCAAGAAGGTCCTGGGTTCGAGCCCCGGGGCCGGCAAGGGCCTTTCTGTGTGGAGTTTGCATGTTCTCCCCGTGTCCGGGTGCTCCGGTTTCCCCCACAGTCCAAAGACATGCAGGTTAGGTTAACTGGTGACTCTAAATTGGCCGTAGGTGTGAATGTGAGTGTGAATGGTTGTCTGTGTCTATGTGTCAGCCCTGTGATGACCTGGCGACTTGTCCAGGGTGTACCCCACCTCTCGCCCGTAGTCAGCTGGGATAGGCTCCAGCTTGCCTGCGACCCTGTAGAAGGATAAAGCGGCTAGAGATAATGAGATGAGATGAGACAATATGCTAATGACTAAAACTGCATATTTCGGGGGGGGGGCGAAATTGTACCTGTCCTTGTTTCTATAAGGTACAAAAAAAAAAGTTGTACCCTTTTATTTTAGCAAGAAATCTGCATAATAGTGTACCTTTTAGTAAAAAGGTCTAAAACTAATTATGGTCCATTTTATCGGTATAAAATGTGTATCCTTGATAGTACCATCCCAAAGAAAGGTACAGTTTAGTACTATGTTTCCAGGAAGTGTACAATACTAATGTGAGTATGAGAGGTATGGTAATATTTGTGATGAAAGCTACAATTATGCCATACACTTTTAGAAACCAAAAGTAAACCTAGTACTGGAAAGCATTTATGGTTTTGTCCCTCTGATGAAGTTTCCAAGTAAAATCCCTTTAGAAAGCTAGAACTATTAACCATCATCTTTTTTTTTTTGGAATATATTTGGGACATCTGACATGCTCAAGCCTTAAACAAGTTTAAAATTATAGCCTATCCAGAGCAAAAACTACAATGTCACAGGCAACGTTAGAAAAACATTCTACAGTATAACCTGTGTGTGTGTAATCTGACTCATGAACTTTGATCCCAGAGCGTCTGTCCCAAGCAGTTAAAGCAGTATTTCATGATATGATGTACAGGCCAGGAAGTTCATCCTGTCTTTATACACAGGTTGTTTGCGACCAAAATGGATTCACTGTGCAACTGAATGTGAAACACTTCACTCCTGAGGAGCTGATGGTCAAAGTCTCAGGCGACTATGTTGTGGTAGATGGAAAGCACGAACAGAAAAAGGTCAGTTTTAACCCTACATTAATACCATTTAGTAGACGCTGTTATCCAGAGCAGTGCCTTGCTCAAGGGTACTTCAGCCATTCCTGCTGGTCTAGGGAATCAAACCAGCAATCTTTTGGTCCCAAAGCTGCTTCTCTAACCATTAGGCCATGGCTTTCCTCTGCTGACTCAATTGTTTGTCTTAACAGTTAACGTACATTTAGCTATGCGTGCCTTAGAAAACTAATCCTCACCTTCATTAAACATGTGATGTAAACTGACTTGGTTGTAGGACGGATCTGGACTCGTGACTCGACAGTTTAACCGAAGGTACCGCATTCCAAACGAAGTGGACGCCATGAAACTGGAGTGCGCAGTGTCACCAGAGGGAGTGCTCATCATTTCTGCCCCCTTGCTGAAGGTTGAAAAGGACAAATCACCAACACACTCAGGACCAGGAGTGTAAAGAAACTCCACGGGTGTTGACAAGGAGACAAGTCAACAGATGGACTTTTTAATAACGTAATTCTGTCCCAAGATGTATTTCGATCACTCCCAAAAGGATGAACATCAGGAGAAACAGACCAACCTTCCTCTTGCATGGAAGCTATTGGCCATTTCCAAACGCCAATTCCAAACATACTTGATACCAAGCCAAACACCACATCATTAATCCTTTTTGTTACCTGATCCGAATTCAGAATCCATCTCCAATTTTCCAGCATGATGTTCAAAACATTGAGGTTGTGGTTTGATACCAGTTGCACATGATGGACTTATCAGTCTCACAAGTAACCAAATTGTTATTATTGTGCTCATGATTGTACATATTCCTTAATAATGGTGTTTTATAAGTGTTAAGTACGAGTTATGATATTCTACGCACTAATTTAACTGCTGAATTATCATGAAGTCTTCAAATAAATATTTTTCCAAAATGATTTATTTACAGTGTAAACACATACATATCCATTTGCAGGCACAAAATAAATACACAGTGTACTGATTTGCAATAATAAATGTGATCGTCTGCTTAAGTGCACTGTTCTTGTTTACAGTAGATCAGTCTTCATGGAATTTATCCAGCATCATATCAACCTCACTGGGGAAATACAATATTTACATATCCATATCACTGCAGTTTAGATAGCATCGAGGCCTAGATCTAGCACAAAGTTTGTAAATGTATTCATTACCAAATAAGGTAGAAAATATTTTCTCACCAGAGTTGTTCTTTGACCCACTCTCTCTGCTGCCTAAGGACTAAAAGTAAGGGATCGTCTTCAAATTCCAGGCCATCCGAGTCTGGAATAGGAAACAAAATTTGGAAAAACAACCTCACTGCTGTTAAAAAGTTGTAATTTCAAATCTAAAATGGAGGTCTCTTTTTAAATACATTTTTATAATAAGACTTTATTTCAAATAAACATTTTATGCATGTATAAAGTTGTATACATTTTATTTACCTGAAGACATACCGAAGAGATATTTGAAAATCAGATAGAACAGGATAAAGCGGCTAGAGATAATGAATGAGATGAGATAAAGTTAACCCCGACAGCCCCATAGTAGTGATATGATGTTACTGTGTAGGTTCAAAAACATTACAACATTAAAGGAATAATTTCCTTCCTACAATTTAAACCAATGTGAAACATCTGGGCAGCATGGATGTGCAGTGGGTAGTGTTAATGTCTCACAGCTCCAAGAGTCCCCAGTTTGATCCTGGGCTCAGGTTACTGTGTGTAGAGTTACACATGTTGCCCTGGTGTTTGTGTGGGTTTCCTCTGGGGTCTCTTGTTTCCTCCTACCTCCCAAAAACATGCCAGTAGGTAGATTTACCGCTCTACTAAACTGCACTCCTGGTGTGAATGTGTGTGTGTGTGTGTGTGTGTGTGGTGTGTGTGTTTGCATGATGCCCTGTGATGGATAGGGTGTTCCTGGGATAGGCCCCAGATCCACTGCACCTCTGACCAGAGTAAAGCATCTGATTAGAATAAACACTGCCGCATTTTTAAATCACTCTTTCGGTGATAAAATGTTCGCGTTCAGTGCTGCAAAACTGTAGAACTCACTTCCTCTGGAAGTAAAACAATGCAAATCTCTTGCGGCATTCACAAGTGCCACAGGACTGTTTTTCCATGAAAACTATGCATCAGTGTAAATAATTTTTGCTCAGTTTTATGACAGATTTTTTTCTTCCTTTTACTATTGTCATTTATTAACTCATCCGGCCGACAGGCATTGACCTTATGCCATTGTGTTGTTCGTTGTCCATCTGGCATCGTCCACATTTCACGAAAATCGCTTCTTCTCGCTCAATTCTTCACTGATTTTTATTCTTTTTGGCAGGAAGGTAGGTCTGCCTGGGGTGCATATAGCTTTTACCCAGATTTGCATAATTGCAATTAATAATGAAGATATGAAGTAATTAAGCCCTAACGAGCAGTTTCCACAAAAATCGCGTCTTCTCCTCCAATTCTTCACTGATTTTGATTCTCTCTGGCATGAAGGTAGGGGTACCTAGGGTGCATATAACCTACCCAGATTTGCTTAGTTAGTATAGGTAATCGTATGGGGCCGAGTAAAATTAAGGATTAATTTCACGAGTGATTTCAAAGTTTTGAAAATTGCCCGAGTCGCAAGTTTCAAAACTTTGAAATCACGAGTGAAATTGATCCTTAATTTTATGAGGAACCATACGATTACTTGTTTATAATATATAGGCCCAAATTCATACTTCGGAAGCCATTCAAGTTCACAACATTTGTCATTTCACGTTTTCTGAACCAATCAGAGCGCAAGACGTTGCACGTTTGAATCAGTTTCTAAAGCGTCTCTCATCATGACATGGCGACACAACACGAGGACTGTATTTCCACAGAATATCTTCTTGTTTCGTTAGGCTTTTGGACTTGTTTGGCTTTTTACCCATTCCAATGAACTAGCCAATAGCATTTCGGAAATACGGCCCCGTGTTAAGGAAAAAAGCCCTCCTTGATTGACCAATCAGAATTGAGTAATTTGGCCCTATGTATTATAACAATTATTAATAAAGTTATGGACTAATTAAGGCTTAATGAGCAGTTCAACAAAGATCGCTTCTTCTCCGTCAATTCCTTGCTATTTTGGATTCTTTCTAGCAAATATTTGAGCTGGACTGGTTGAAAGTAGAACTGTGCAAGGTGGCCCACTTTAGATCACTCATTCTGGACTAGACGGGGCCAGAGTGAGCTACACCATCATTGATGGTCTCGTTTCTTTTTCATTAACTGAGAGCCATGTGTGTATTATTCATAGGATATCAAGTGCCATCTCTCAATAAAAATGTCATTTATCTATCTATCTATCTATCTATCTATCTATCTATCTATCTATCTATCTATCTATCTATCTATCTATCTATGTCTGCTTGCTTTCTACCTTACTCAATTACAGTGGGGCAAAAAAGTATTTAGTCAGTCACCAATTGTGCAAGTTCTCCCACTTAAAAAGATGAGAGAGGCCTGTAATTTTCATCATAGGTATACCTCAACTATGAGAGACAAAATGAGAAAAAAAAATTCAGAAAATCACATTGTCTGATTTTTAAAGAATTTATTTGCAAATTATGGTGGAAAATAAGTATTTATTCAATAACAAAAGTTCATCTCAATACTTTGTTATATACCCTTTGTTGGCAATGACAGAGGTCAAATGTTTTCTGTAAGTCTTCACAAGGTTTGGCCCATTCCTCCATGCAGATCTCCTCTAGAGCAGTGATGTTTTGGGGCTGTCGCTGGCTGGGCAACACGGACTTTCAACTCCCTCCAAAGATTTTCTATGGGGTTGAGATCTGGAGACTGGCTAGGCCACTCCAGGACCTTGAAATGCTTCTTACGAAGCCACTCCTTCGTTGCCCGGGCGGTGTGTTTGGGATCATTGTCATGCTGAAAGACCCAGCCATATTTCATCTTCAATGCCCTTGCTGATGGAAGGAGGTTTTCACTCAAAATCTCATGAAACATGGCCCCATTCATTCTTTCCTTTACATGGATCAGTCGTCCTGGTCCCTTTGCAGAAAAACAGCCCCAAAGCATGATGTTTCCACCCCCATGCTTCACAGTAGGTATGGTGTTCTTTGGATGCAACTCAGCATTCTTTCTCCTCCAAACACAACAAGTTGAGTTTTTACCAAAAAGTTCTATTTTGGTTTCATCTGACCATATGACATTCTCCCAATCCTCTTCTGGATCATCCAAATGCTCTCTAGCAAACTTCAGACGGGCCTGGACATGTACTGGCTTAAGCAGGGGGACACGTCTGGCACTGCAGGATTTGAGTCCCTGGCGGCGTAGTGTGTTACTGATGGTAGCCTTTGTTACTTTGGTCCCAGCTCTCTGCAGGTCATTCACTAGGTCCCCCCATGTGGTTCTGGGATTTTTGCTCATTGTTCTTGTGATCATTTTGACCCCACGGGGTGAGATCTTGCATGGAGCCCCAGATCGAGGGAGATTATCAGTGGTCTTGTATGTCTTCCATTTTCTAATAATTGCTCCCACAGTTGATTTCTTCACACCAAGCTGCTTACCTATTGCAGATTCAGTCTTCCCAGCCTGGTGCAGGTCTACAGTTTTGTTTCTGGTGTCCTTTGACAGCTCTTTGGTCTTGGCCATAGTGGAGTTTGGAGTGTGACTGTTTGAGGTTGTGGACAGGTGTATTTTATACTGATAATGAGTTCAAACAGGTGCCATTAATACAGGTAACGAGTGGAGGACAGAGGAGCCTCTTAGGCAGCTGGGCCATAGAAGGTTCACGCTGCACGCTGCACGCTACACGCGTGTAAAGAAAAGTGGACAAACGTAGCATGACTTGCTCTGGGCCATAGAACGGCGTTCACGTTGCACGCTGCACACTTCACGCGTGAAGCGAGAAATGAACATGCACACTTTTTTCTAGGCGTGAAGATGGAAATTCCAGTCAATGCATGCAGTCACCGCCGCGCCAGCCAATCAGAACGGGTCTAGGGAGATAACTCTATGCTTTCAGGGGAAAACTTCAGAAAAAATATAATTGAATGGTATAATTGAAAAATAGTTCTTCATCGGGATTGTCAAGCAGATTATAGAATGTTCGGTGAAATTCACCACGGGTTTCTCTCAGAAGGAAGTGTTCTCGGCTCCAAATTCTGTTCCTTTTTCTCTTCCTCTGTCTCAGTAAAAGCAGAATGAGGCAATCGTCGTCATCCGAAGAGTCCATATTGTTGGTTACTCGGTCAAAGTAGAACAGGCGCAACACGTGAACATCCAAGCATGAAGTTTAATGGCCCAGGGTCCGGTTCTTCACGTGAACGTGTAGCGTGCAGCATGCAGCGTGAACCTTCTATGGCCCAGTTGCCTTAAAGAAGTTGTTACAGGTCTGTGAGAGCCAGAACTCTTGCTTGTTTGTAGGTGACCAAATACTTATTTTACCGAGGAATTTACCAATTAATTCATTAAAAATCCTACAATGTGATTTCCTGGATTCTTTCCCCCCATTCTGTCTCTCATAGTTGAAGTGTACCTATAATGAAAATTACAGGCCTCTCTCATCTTTTTAAGTGGGAGAACTTGCACAGTTGGTGGCTGACTAAATACTTTTTTGCCCCACTGTATTTCCACCTACATTATTGTACTTTATGCCTTTTAAAGGAGAACTGAAGGTGAATTTTTATGATCAAAATTCTATTTCTCATTTTATTAAATATGGAGCACTTGCATGTGACGTCACAGCCGATCCAGATTGTGACAGACGCCATCTTGTCGGTCAAACACCATATTTCCGCCTTCTACTTCTACTTCTGGCTCTACTTCTGCTTCTACTTCTACCTTTTCTTCTGGAAAACCCTACTATATACAATTCTACTACAATGGCTGCGGCTACAAGCTCTCCCTACCTGTGCACGGTTTTTATGTTTTTTTGTGTGTATTTTTGCGTGTTGTTCATCTGTACCGGACTTCAATATCCACTACAACCATATGGACTTACTGGACATTGGTTTCCAGCAGAAAATGACGGTTTGTATCGATTTCCATCGCATGCACAACATTCCGGACGAGATAGCGAGACCAGCGGGGTCTCCGTGGATTGTTATCGGAAGCAAAGCGAAGGAGGCGGCGTCGGGAGCGGAAGCAAAAGCGAGGCTGCAGAGCCAGCCTGTTGACTAAGCTCAGAAAACAGCCACTCAAATCTCCACTGCCAAGCCTCTACCTCTCCAACGCCAGATCCATGGTAAACAAGACGGACGATTTGGAATTACAGCTGGAATTACCTTATTCTATTCTATAATCGGCTGGTCAGTGCTATACTCAATACTTAAGTGACTTACCCATCCAATGAGGATTGTTATTTTCTTGTTTACAAGATGCCACATCTGAGTCGCTGACAAATCCTGAATTTCTGTAAAGATAACTGTCCAGAGATTTATAAGCACGCAGTGCTTCACCACTGAACAGCGAGGGAAAGTTGATGAGGTAATTATACACGTCTGGGTATTCCGCTGGCAGTTCAACATCCACTGACACGGTTGTGAAAACTACGTCTGGTAAGCCATAAGAGTCACTAATCTGTAGATCGTTTATTTTAGACATATATCTAGTTATCTGTTCATTAGAAAAATGAGCCGTGTAGTCCGTCGGTTGAAATTGATCCAAAAAGCAAAAGGGAGTCCCATATACGATTCGTACATTGGGGGAGTGCCTGTTAGAGAGCGCACTTGTCCTGGGCCATCGGCATAGTGAGGTAGGGTGGCCAGTTCCTTTCCTCGCCGCCTTTAACTTCCCCAGTGTTTCCACCAGGTCCCCATTCACTGCTGGGTGGACAGGGAGCGAGCCCCAGATCCCCGTCGAGTCGAGGCTCGAACCAGGGACCGTTCGCTTAGCGGTCAAGCGCTCTAACCACTTGGCCACCTGCGCTCCGAAATTGATCCATTCTGTACACGAGTGCAGCAGTATTCAGCAGTGTTTTTTACCGACAAGATGGCGGCTGTGTACTTTCCGGTCACGTGACTGCAAGATTTCTATAGGAATGCATGTTTGATAGCTACTGTGTCACTGCTATAGCAAGTTATGAGTGTTTGAAATATGCTATGTAATATATCAGTCCATGTGTCAAAGCAATGGCTGTAAACGAGATTCGTTGAGACCTGTGCGAGACATCGTAGGACGGAAGTAAAACGTACAGCGGAAATCAAAGTGACCAACATCTGCCAACGTTGTCAAAAGACGCGCATGCCCTCTTTCGAATGCTGACATAATCAAGTTGGAAGTTTTGTTTGTTTTAACAGCAATCAGGAAAGTTTGAAAAAAGTAGGCAGTAATCGTCATTTAAACTCGTTTTTGTGCAATATTTCATTTGGAAAACAGTTTTCAAAATGGCGGCACTGACACCTGGCTGACACTTCACGTTTCAAAGTCTCGCACAAGTCTCGTGAAGATCGCGCGGATAAGCGACGCCTGCCGTGGACCAAACGAACTAAATTCAACATGGCTAAAAACCGAATAGGCCGATAAGTCTCATCTCATCTCATCTCATTATCTCTAGCCGCTTTATCCTTCTACAGGGTCGCAGGCAAGCTGGAGCCTATCCCAGCTGACTATGGGCGAAAGGCGGGGTACACCCTGGACAAGTCGCCAGGTCATCACAGGGCTGACACATAGACACAGACAACCATTCACACTCACATTCACACCTACGGTCAATTTAGAGTCACCAGTTAACCTAACCTGCATGGTCTTTGGACTGTGGGGGAAACCGGAGCACCCGGAGGAAACCCACGCGGACACGGGGAGAACATGCAAACTCCACACAGAAAGGCCCTCGCCGGCCCCGGGGCTCGAACCCAGGACCTTCTTGCTGTGAGGCAACAGCGCTAACCACTACACCACCGTGCCGCCCCAGGCCGATAAGTATAATATTTAATTGCAATTGGTTGCCAATATGAGTCACGATATAAAGTTACTAAAACCGAAAACGTAACTGAATAACATGTTAATTAAGAAATAAAGCAAGTTTAAAAATGACTTCAGTTCTCTTTTAAGATCTTTTGTGTGTTTTTTATTCCCTTGTATTATTTTTATAGACTTGTTAGTCTATTTTGAGTAAGTCTGTTTATATGTTGTAATTTTTTTTTCCTTTATGGAGCCATTTCTGTAATACTATAATCTATAAATTGTGCTATGTACGAGAGTATGTGCATGTCTACCACAGCAACACAAGAACAGCTAAAGTTATGTGCATTGCAAAACAGTTATTTAAAGAACGGTGCTGTCTGTTGTGACAGGTGGAGGCTAAAATGGTTAAACTGTGCTCACTGTTGACCTTACACACACACACACATCACGTCACAAAACTAAGAGGAGCCGAGGGTACGCGATCGTTACTGCCTCACCTTGTGCCTCCTGCATCAGCTGACCTATGACTTCACTTGGTTGGGATGAGTGTTGAGGGGGAGGTGCAGGGGAACGAGGAGGTGCTGGAGGGGTGTGTATGGGAGATGTCGAGGAGCATGGGCTTCTCAGCTTGACTGGTGAGTCAGCACTGGGAAACAACACCTCGGAAACAACCTTGTAGGGCAATGTGAGATACAAGGAGAATAAAAAACTGATGATGAATGGGCAATTATAGAGACATTCAAGAATAATATTCTAATGTTAAATGTATTTTTTAAAATACACTTCAACTTCTCGGCGTTTTCCAAACATATCAATATTGCAAAGGATTCTATTATACAGTGTCACTGCTGGTACCACATATAGTGTGTCCCATAAGTACTGCATCATAGAAGAAAAACAACACAAAACAAAAGCCTTTATCTACAGAAAGATCAGTCGATTTACTGTTTTTCAATTCTGGGATCTGTTCATCCTTACACCATGGTGAGTAAAAATCTAAAACCATACATTCACCCTGTGATGATGACGTGATCACACCGACCTGGCCGAGAGTGTTGTGTATTGGTGACGGTGAATCTATTGGACGAACGTCTCGTGCTGAACTCGGTCTCTCTCTGTGCCCTGCATTCTCTTTGTTTTTAGATCGGACCTTTTCTTGAACCCTCGTGTTCCTGTCTCTGGCTTTGACAGTGTGCTGATTCATTTCAACCACATCTCTGACCTCCACATACCTGCAGAAACAAAACTCTCCACCTCAGACTGGGAAATGCAATCAGAACTGATAGAAAGCGCATTTACTATACACAGGCTACATATTCACTATTTTATACATTAAGACTAGCAGAAAAAACCCTTTTCTCATACACCTCTGTATTCATCCTAGGAGTGTAAATCAGAAATTAGGATTCCTGCTCTTCTTAGGAAATCATTTTCCTGATTTCTATTCAAGAATACTGTTGCTCATGAAAGTCAAATCTGCCTATAGCCTTAAAAGTCAAAGATACAAGAATCCTCAACCAATTTTCATTTCATCGTTAACTTTACAGAAATATTAAAAGTATGGAAATAAAATTCTTGGGGTGTGCTGTTATAGAAAAAATAAATCAGTCAATGACAGGTTGATGTGAACCGCTGTTACAGTTACCACCCTGAAGTTCATTATTTTCCAATAACAGCATGCGCCAAAGTGTTTTTATTCCTCTTACACCACAGCATTACTGTGTTATAAGTAACTAGTTCAGATTTAAAAAAAAATAAATAATAATAATAAGTCTGAAGAGAAAAAAAACCCCACAGTATAACTAATTAATACCTAAGCCCAAAGAAAATCCAAATATTCAAATGACAAATAGATATTTTTTGCTAAAATAAGCCATATCCGTGACTTAAAAGCTTAAGTCTTTAAAAATTGTATGCAATAAGAAAACAATATTCTTATTTTTAAAATGTTTTCAGTAATTAGAGACCTATCTTATACATTTCCAGATTTCCGAGATATCATGTGTAACACAAGATCTTTTTATAACTATTACATTTTTTAAAAATAAAAAACAGCAGATCACTTGATCTGCTGTTCAAGCAGATCACTATTACTCGGATTCATTAAAAGTTTTATTTTTACACATTTAAAATGTATTTTTCCCCCCTTTCCCTAAATGTAAAGCAACCTTGGGTGTGAGAAAGGCGCTATATAAGTTTAACTAATTATTATTATTATTTTGCTACATGGGGGTGGCACGGTGGTGTAGTGGTTAGCGCTGTCGCCTCACAGCAAGAAGGTCCTGGGTTCAAGCCCCGGGGCCGGCGAGGGCCTTTCTGTGTGGAGTTTGCATGTTCTCCCCGTGTCCGCGTGGGTTTCCTCCAGGTGCTCCGGTTTCCCCCACAGTCCAAAGACATGCAGGTTAGGTTAACTGGTGACTCTAAATTGACCGTAGGTGTGAATGTGAGTGTGAATGGTTGTCTGTGTGTCAGCCCTGTGATGACCTGGCGACTTGTCCAGGGTGTACCCCGCCTTTCGCCCGTAGTCAGCTGGGATAGGCTCCAGCTTGCCTGCGACCCTGTAGAACAGGATAAAGCAGCTAGAGATAATGAGATGAGATTTTGCTACATATTTAATTTTTCACCATAACTTAGTTTTCTACACATTAAATGAACAGAGTGCTCCGAGAGCACAATATCCCCCGCTACAATATATTACAAATAAAACTGCAATATGCGTATTACTGTCCTATAACAAAGCCTTTTGCCAAGTTTCGTGAAATTCCTCCAAAAATTGTGAGAGGAGTTGATTTCAGAAGGCAAGAACCCTTTCTGAGACGGAGACAGACAGATGGATGGACGGGCTTCACTATGACATAATACCCCTTCGGGGCTTTCGACCAACGGGGGATAAAAAGTATTAACGACACATTTTAAAGCTTTAATTTTAATTGTGACACTGCGGTTTTGCTCGCAGTTTGTCAGCAAACGTACAGATCATGACACCTATTGTGTATAGGAGAAGGGTCATCAAATATCGTGATATATTTGTCAGTTTGCCCATCCCATAGCTGGAAACACACCATCCTTTAAAACAAACAAACAAACAAACAAACAAGCAAACAAACAAACTACGAAGTGTACCTGTCGGATTTCTTCTTTCGGGTAAATGGCACTGATTTTTTCTTGCCCCGTTCCCCTTCCACTCTGCTATTAGCCTGCACGCGCCCTCTTTCCTGGCAGCCATCGCCCTCTGAGCTCTCAGCAGGTAGTGGAGATGGAGATGCAAATGGAGTAGAGGAATCCTGCTCCTTACTGCCCAGCTCTCCTGACCTCGCTGAAGAGCAGACCGGTCCTCCGAGACAGGGCTGAGTGAAGGAATGAGCTGTCGGAGGCTGCTGAAAGCCCTTCTCTCTGTCACAGGGAGGAACTGAACCCAAGCGGCTCTGAGTGATGGACTCAACCCTGGTATAGATGCTGGATCCAGCGTGGACTTGGGTGGAGGAGGACGGCACTGGCTCAAGGACTGGACAGAAGGTAGAGGTGCTTACGTTGCCAGTCGCTTCCACGGGTGCAGATGTAAAAGAGGGTCCAGGCTGTGTCTTTTGAGGGAAAAAAACCAAACAAAAACAAACAAAAAACAACTATTGTACTAATGACAGGGCAATTATTACAATAATATATATATATATATATATATATATATATATATATATATATATATATATATATATATAGGCACTGCCTAAAAGCAGAGCTCCCATCTGTTTCTGGGTTGTAGAATTTTCTTATATCATAGCCAGCCTCTTCTGTGTTATTTCTTCACTGGCTAACACTGGCCACTAGGCGGTGTGTATGACTGGTAATTACTAACACTGGCCACTAGGTGGTGTGTATGACTGGTAATTATTAACACTGGCCACTAGGCGGTGTGTATGACTGGTAATTACTAACACTGGCCACTAGGAGGTGTGTATGACTGTAATTACTAACACTGGCCACTAGGCGGTGCGTATGACTGTAATTACTAACACTGGCCACTAGGCGGTGCGTATGACTGTAATTACTAACACTGGCCACTAGGCGGTGCGTATGACTGCAATTACTAACACTGGCCACTAGGCGGTGCGTATGACTGTAATTACTAACACTGGCCACTAGGCGGTGCGTATGACTGTAATTACTAACACTGGCCACTAGGCGGTGCGTATGACTGCAATTACTAACACTGGCCACTAGGCGGTGCGTATGACTGTAATTACTAACACTGGCCACTAGGCGGTGCGTATGACTGGTAATTACTAACACTGGCCACTAGGTGGTGTGTATGACTGTAATTACTAACACTAGCCACTAGGTGGTGCGTATGACTGTAATTACTAACACTGGCCACTAGGCGGTGCGTATGACTGTAATTACTAACACTGGCCACTAGGCGGTGCGTATGACTGTAATTACTAACACTGGCCACTAGGCGGTGCGTATGACTGTAATTACTAACACTGGCCACTAGGCGGTGCGTATGACTGGTAATTACTAACACTGCCACTAGGTGGTGCATATGACTGTAACTACTAACACTGGCCACTAAGCGGTGCATATGACTATAATTACTAACACTGGCCACTAGGCGGTGCATATGACTGTAATTACTAACACTGGCCACTAGGCGGTGCGTATGACTAATTACTAACACTGGCCACTAGGCGGTGTGTATGACTGGTAATTACTAACACTGGCCACTAGGCGGTGTGTATAACTAATTAACTGGCCACTAGGCGGTGTGTATGACTAATTACTAGCACTGGCCACTGTGCGTATGACTGTAATTACTAACACTGGCCACTAGGCGGTGTGTATGACTGGTAATTAATAACACTGGCCACTAGGCGGTGTGCATGACTGGTAATTACTAACACTGGCCACTAGGCGGTGTGTATGACTAATTACTAACTGGCCACTAGGCTGTGTGTATGACTAATTACTAACACTGGCCACTAAGCGGTGTGTATGACTGGTAATTACTAACACTGGCCACTAGGCGGTGTGTATAACTAATTAACTGGCCACTAGGCGGTGTGTATGACTAATTACTAGCACTGGCCACTGTGCGTATGACTGTAATTACTAACACTGGCCACTAGGCGGTGTGTATGACTGGTAATTACTAACACTGGCCACTAGGCGGTGTGTATGACTGGTAATTAATAACACTGGCCACTAGGCGGTGTGCATGACTGGTAATTACTAACACTGGCCACTAGGCGGTGTGTATGACTAATTACTAACTGGCCACTAGGCTGTGTGTATGACTAATTACTAACACTGGCCACTAAGCGGTGCGCATGACTGGTAATTACTAACACTGGCCACTAGGCGGTGCGCATGACTGTAATTACTAACACTGGCCACTAGGCGGTGCGTATGACTGGTAATTACTAACACTGGCCACTAGGCGGTGCGTATGACTGTAATTACTAACACTGGCCACTAGGCGGTGTGTATGACTAATTACTAACTGGCCACTAGGCGGTGTGTATGACTAATTACTAACACTGGCCACTAAGCGGTGTGTATGACTAATTACTAGCACTGGCCACTAGGTGGTGGGTATGACTGTAATTACTAACACTGGCCACTAGGCGGTGCGTATGACTGGTAATTACTAACACTAGCCACTAGGCGGTGCGTATGACTGTAATTACTAATACTGGCCACTAGGTGGTGGGTATGACTGGTAATTACTAACACTGGCCACTAGGCGGTGTTTATGACTGGCAATTACTAACACTGGCCACTAGGCGGTGTGTAGGACTGGTAATTACTAACACTGGCCACTAGGCGGTGTGTATGACTGGTAATTACTAACACTGACCACTAGGCGGTGTGTAGGACTGGTAATTACTAACACTGACCACTAGGCGGTGTGTAGGACTGGTAATTACTAACACTGGCCACTAGGCGGTGTGTATGACTGGTAATTACTATAACACTGGTATGGTGGCAGGCACGCACAGGACCGAAACCATCAGAAAACAACTCAATGGGTTTCTTTATGTATCCACACTCTATGCCTATGGGGCTCCACTTGCAGGAGCTCCGCTAATAACCCAATCTGTCTTTGTTGATTTACTTGCAATGCCAGCCTGCTCAGTAAGGGTTGATAAAGAGCTGAACTATGGGAGGAGGTGTGACTCCACTGTCTGGCCTGCTCCATCTTCCTTCTCAGGCGCCACTGAAACAGGATGTCATCCTCAGGCCGAGGTCGAGACCCCACAGGGCCTGGAGCAGTGGCAGCCGGAAGTGGTGTTATCACTAGTGGAAGCACAGAATGAATTCAGTGAGGCGAGTCAAGATAAAATGGAGGCAGTTCTCCTTGACAAGTTTGGCACGAAATCACTTCCTTAGTTTGTGCAAGACTTAATTAAGACCCAAATTAGAATAATTTACACAAAGCAGTTGTTATTAAGTAAGAAAACTAAGAACATACAATGAATACTTTGAATGAAGACTGTGTGAATAAGAAGTGTTGCTGTGTGACATGTACTTACAGTTGGCTGTATCTATCAAACTGGGAACTGTGGGTTTTCTGATCGGCTCAGCAACACTAACAGGAGAGGAGAAATCAGAGCAGCCCAGGCCTTCAGAGCTGATCGGTACACCGCTGGAGCCACTGCTCAGTGAGTGCTCACTGAAAAATACCATACACCTCATCTTACACTTTTTTTTTTTTTTAACGGTCATGATAGATCCTGAACAAACTAATAATAAACAAACATCACACACACACACACAACATTGTGATGGAAAGAATTATTCATCATCAATCCAACACAGATTTATCTAAAATTCTTTAATAGTTAAAGGAACAGTTCACCGTACTTCCATAATGAAATATGCTCTTATCTGAATTGAGACGAGCTGCTCCGTACCTCTCCGAGCTTTGCGCGACCTCCCAGTCAGTCAGACGCAGTCAGACGCGCTGTCACTCCTGTTAGCAATGTAGCTAGGCTCAGTATGGCCAATGGTATTTTTTGGGGCTGTAGTTAGATGCGACCAAACTCTTCCGTGTTTTTCCTGTTTACATATTTTCCTGCTTATATGACCAGTGACATGAAACAAGTTCAGTTAAAAAAATTGAAACGTAGCAATTTTCTATGCTATGGAAAGTCCGCACTATAATGACAGGCGTACTAACACCTTCTGCGCGCTTCGGCAGCGCATTGATATCTGAGCTCCGTATCAATGCGCTGCCGAAGTGCGCAGAAGGTGTTAGTATGCCTGTCATTAATAGTGCGGACTTTCCATAGCATAGAAAATCGCTACGTTTCAATTTGTGTAACTGAACTTGTTTCATATCACTGGTCATATAAACCTATGTAAACAGGAAAAACACGGAAGAGTTTGGTCGCATCTAACTACAGCCCCAACAAAATACCATTGGCCATGCTGAGCCTAGCTACATTGCTAACAGGAGTGACAGCGCGTCTGACTGACTGGGAGGTCGCGCAAAGCTCGCAGAGGTACGGAGCAGCTCGTCTCAATTCAGATAAGAGCATATTTCATTATGGAAGTACGGTGGACTGTTCCTTTAAATAGTCTAAATTCGAATTTTATACATATAATTTATATACAGTACCAGTCAAAAGTTTGGACACACCTTCTAATACAATGTTTTTCTTTATTTTTATGAATTAAAAGACATTTCACGTCTTAAAGTAATGATGGATGTCGTTTCTCTTTACTTAGTTGAGAGGTTCTTGACATGATATGGATTACTACAGTTGTGGTATAGGGCTATTTACTGTATTATTGTTTGCTATTTACTGTTTGAGCTCAAATGCATTAAGAAGGCAAGAAATTGCACTAATTAACTTTTGACGAGGCACCTGTTAATTGAAAAGCATTCCAGGTGACTCCCTCATGAAGCTTGTGAAGATAATGCCAATAGTGTGTAAAGCGTTATCAAGGTAAATGCTGGCTACTTTGAAGAATCTAAAATATGAAACGTATTTTATTTTTAACACTTTTTTTGTTTACCACATAAGTCCTTATATGTTCCAGATGTTATTTCATAGTGTTGATGTCTTCAGTATTGTTCTACAATGTAGAAAATAGTCACAATACAGAAAAAACCATGAAGGAGTAGGGGTGTACAAACGTTTGACTGGTACAGTAGATTAACAACAGATACCTCTCATACCAAACATAACCATCAAACAGTGACCTTCAAATTATTTTCTGCACTAATTAACCCCACTTTCTTCTGTTTTTTTAATTGTAAAAAGGTAAACTACACTCCCTGGCCACTTTAATAGGAACTTGTTCTTGGTTCTAAGATTGCTGTACTTGGCTGCAGGAGTGGAACCCAATGTGTTCTTCTGCTGTTGCATGCTGAGATGCTTTTCTGCATGCAACAGCAGTTGTAAAGAGTTGCTATATCCTTCCTGGCAGCTCAAACCAATCTGGCCATTTTCTTCTGATCTCTCTGATCAACAAGATGTTTGTTTCTACCCGCAGAACTGTCGCTCACTTGAGGTTTTTTGTTTTTTGCACCATTCTGTGTAAACTCTAGAAGCTGTTGTGTGTGAAAACCCCAGGAGATCAACAGTTTCTGAAATACTCAAACCAGTCCATCTGGTACCAACACCCATGCCACACTGAAAGTCACAGAGATCACAAATTTTCCCATTCTGATGTTTGAAGTGAACATTAACTGAACCTCTTGATGATTTCTATCTGCATAATTTTATGCATTGTGCTTCTGTCAAGGGATTGGCTGATTAGATAACTGCATAAAACAGCAGGTGGATGGGTGTTCCTAATAAAGTGGCCAGTGATGGTTTATGAGCTTCTACTCTCTGTATGTTGGAGGCCGGTGTGTTGAGTCACTAAGAGAACTCAGTGTACTGTATAGCACCTCCTCTGCAGAAGTCTTCTGGCTCTCTCCTGAAGCTGAAGGATTTCTGGCTGTCCTTGCTCACAGTGTGAGGAATCGGATAAGGCCTGGAACACAGCAAGAACAACATTCGAGTTTATATTTGCTAGAGGCCTTTAACAAGCATGGATTTGTCCCAGTACTGCCATGCACATGATTTATTTTAAATCTTCTTCTTGCATGCTTAGACGGGTTTTGCCTGCAGAAAGTATCATCCTGTTTGCTGCTTGGGGGAAAAGTGACTGGGATAGAAACTTAAACACTGAAACCTTTCTGCAGTGCTAAAACTTAGATCAATGTGGCCTTTAAAAAAAAAAAAACATTAGCATTTCAGATTACAAACAATATCTCTATTTTCCGAGGCCCACACATTCTGACTCCCAAATTTTTTTTTTTAAATTCACAAACATTAGCTTCACTTTCTCAAACAAAACAACTACAAATGTGCTTGAACAGCACAGCAATCCTAAATTGCACAACTGGCTGCACAACTCCGTTCTGTCCGTGAAGAATTCATAAATATACAATGTGACACTGAACAACGACAGCACGAGGTGTGCGTGCAGTGAGCTGTGGAGAGAAACTCTTCTTCCTTTAATGCCAAGGCATTTAACTGATGAACCACAGAGAACTGAATTTTAAACACTGCATGTGCCAAACTGTTTTCGGTCTCACTAACAAAGGACATGTAAGGCAGATGTGTTTCAGATTAGAACCACTAAGTGGCAACATTTAGCCACCAGTCTCATTGAAACCTTTAATATTAAAACAAAATAAATCACATACAGAATATAGATTATGCAATAGATTATAGCGGAGAAGTTTTTAATAATTAAAATAATTTTAATTTTATTAAAGTTTTTAATCATTTAAATAAAAGTTTTTAATGAAGAGTATCTCAAACTTCAGAGATGCAGTTACTGAGGTGCCAACATTACTGACAGGAAAATCCTAGCAGACAGAGAAAAAAAAAATACAGTAAAATCTCTAGCGTATGTTGGATGTTGGTGGATGGGTGAAGTCCAGATCAACACCATAAATGTTCAAATCTTTAGTAAGATAACTGTACTGTGATTTAACTGCAATCTCCAGAAATGTTTGTGTTTATAACCAACCAGCTAAGTATACAAGCTTACTTTATACAACTGTTACTACTGTTTAGCAAGGCAATATTTATACAGCTCAAACAGCTTTCTACTGGACATATAGAAAGGCGGCACGGTGGTGTAGTGGTTAGCACAGTCGCCTCACAGCAAGAAGGTTCCGGGTTCGAACCCAGCAGCCGGCGAGGGCCTTTCTGTGTGGAGTTTGCATGTTCTCCCCGTGTCTGTGTGGGTTTCCTCTGGGTGCTCCGGTTTCCCCCACAGTCCAAAGACATGCAGTTAGGTTAACGTGGGGCAGCCTTGGGCTGAAGTGCCCTTGAGCCCAACCCCTGACTGCTCCCTGGGCGTTGTAGTGTGGCTGCCCACTGCTCTGGGTGTGTGTTCATTGCTTCAGATGGGTTAAATGCAGAGGATGAAGTGTACATGTGACAAATAAAGGTTTCTTCTTCTAAAAACCTAGTGCACTGTGTCGGTTCTACACTAGATGGTGACACAAGAGTGGATTTTCACTCCTGTTCCATTCCACTCCCACAAAAACACGTCACATACCAATCCTCAGAATTAAAAAAAAAAAATGCTGTTCCATCACCATGTTCAAAATAAAGAAAACAGCATCTTTATATATTAACAAGAGTGTGCTGACAGCACAATATCCCTCGCTGGCAACAATGCCATAACTCTAGTAAAATGCAACTGAATTGAATGAAATTACAATATGCATATTACTAACATATAAAGAATCCTGTCAAGTTGCGTGAAATTCCACCAAAAATTGTGAGAGGAGTTGATTTCAGAAGGGGAGTACCTGTCCTGGGACGGACGGACAGACAGACATCGCCACGACATAATGTCCTTTGGGCCTTTTGGCCAGTGGGGGATAAAAATTATGAGGGAAGTTGATTTCAGAAAGCAAGCACACCTTGATGAATTTGCCAAAGTACAAGTTTGTTAATAATCAAGGGCATAACTCTGGTAAAATTTACCCAAATTAAACGAAATTTCAATATGCGTATAACTGTCATATAACAAAGCCGTCTGCCAAGATGTTAACAACCGCTGGTGTAACCCGGGACATATCTCCGTAAAGACAGTTTTATGTTGCCCGGACTTGGAGCTGCTAGCCGTTGGCCTGCGGCCATATTATCTGCCGAGGGAGTTCAGTCATGTGATCACCATCTGTGTTTACATCCCTCCAAGGGCAGATGCAGCCACTGCATGTGAGAGGATTCACTCTATCACAGCAAGGCTGCAGACACAGCACCCTGAGGCATTTATCATCATTTCTGGGGACTTTAATCATGCTACTTTGGACTCTACTTTGGCTGCTTTTTACCAGGCTGTGGGTTGTCCAACAAGGAACAACAGGACAATTGACTTTCTGTATGCTAATGTGAGGGATGCATACAGAGTCACACCCCTCCCCCCACTAGGGAAGTCTGACCACAACCTGGTTCTTCTACAGCCGAAGTACACCCCCCTGGTTCAAAGGCAGTCTGCAACAACTAGCTCCATCAGGAGGTGGTCCCCTGAAATGGAAGATGGCCTCAGGGACTGTTATGACATCACGGACTGGGATGTGCTGCTTAGCCCACACTGTGAGGACATAGAGGGGCTGACACACTGTCTGACGGATTACCTTAACTTCTGTGCAGACGTGGTCTCTCCCGCTAAGACTGTACGGTGTTACCCTAACAACAAGCCATGGGTAACACAGGAAGTCAAAGCTGTCCTCAACAGGAAGAAGGCCGCGTTCAGGAGCAGGGATAGGGAGGCAATGAAAGCAGCACAGCAGGAGGTAAAACGCTGCGTGAGGGAAGCTAAGGACAGCTACAGGAGAAAGGTGGAGCAGAAGCTGAAGGAGAACAGCATGAGGGAGGTCTGGGAAGGTGTGAAAATCATCACAGGCCACAAAACAAAGACCAGAGTCGTTGAGGGGACAGTGGAGATGGCGAATGAGTTGAATGACTTTTTCAATCAGTTCAACCAGCCCACATCCCCCCCACCCTCTCCCTCGCTGCAGCCATCTCTCCTTCTTCCCTCAACACACCTCCCCCCAGTCATCACAGCAGTCCCCTCCTCCCCCACCTCAACACAGACTCCTCTATGCATTACTGCAGACCAGGTCAGAGGTTAACTGAGGAAACTTCACCCCAGGAAAGCAGCAGGCCTGGACAAGGTGTGTCCCCGACTACTGAAGACCTGTGCTGCTGAACTGGGTGAACCACTCCAACGCATCTTCAACCTCAGTCTGCAGCTGGGGAGAGTGCCCATCCTCTGGAAGACATCATGTATCGTTCCAGTTCCCAAAAAGAATCGGCCCAGCGAGCTGAACGACTTCCGACCGGTGGCACTCACTTCACATCTGATGGAGACGTTGGAGCGGCTCTTCCTCAGCCTCCTCAGACCCCAGGTACAACATGCCCAGGACTGTCTGCAGTTTGCGTACCGGGCAGGTGTCGGTGTGGAAGACATCCCAAGCCCACTCGCATCTGGATAAGGGAAATGGCACAGTGAGGATCCTCTTCTTGGACTTCTCAAGTGCCTTCAACACCATCCAGCCCCTATTGCTTCAGGACAAAATGAACAGGATGCGAGTGGACCCCTGCCTGGTCACCTGGATCTCCAGCTACCTCACTGACAGGCCGCAGTACATCAGGCTGAAGGACATCACGTCTGACACTGTGATTAGCAGCACCGGAGCACCCCAGGGCACGGTGCTGGCCCCTCTTCTCTTCACCCTGTACACCGCGGACTTCTGCTACAACTCGGAGCTGTGTCACATTCAGAAGTTTGCCGAAGACACAGCCATCGTTGGGTGTATCAGTGACGACAGAGAGGAGGAGTATAGGAGCCTGGTGAGGGACTTTGCTGTGTGGTGCAACAGGAACCATCTGCAGCTCAACACCTCGAAGACCAAGGAGCTGGTCATTGACTTTGGGAGGTCCAGACCAAGGTCACGACCAGTTCTGATCGAGGGAGTCGAGGTGGAGGCTGTGGATTCCTACAAGTACCTCGGGCTGTGGCTGGACAGCAAGCTGGACTGGACTTGCAACACCAATCACTTACACAGGAAGGGACAGAGCAGGCTATACTTCCTTAGGAGGCTGCGGTCCTTTAACATCTGCAGGAAACTCCTGTGGATGTTCTATCAGTCTGTGGTTGCCAGTGTTCTGTTTTACACCGTGGTGTGCTGGGGGGGCAGCACATCCAAGAAGGACACATCCAGGCTGGACAAACTGATCAGGCGGGCCGGCTCTGTGGTCGGCATGAAGCTGGACTCTCTGGTGACGGTGGCAGAGAAGAGGACTATGGACAAACTATTGAACATCATGGACGATGCCAGTCACCCTCTGCACACCGTCATCAGCAACCAGAGGAGCCTGTTCAGTGACAGAATGCTCCTTCCCAAGTGCAGGACGAACAGACTTAAAAACTCCTTTGTCCCTCACGCCATCAGACTGTACAACTCCTCTCTGTGGGGGAGGAGGGGTAACAGGAGGACAGAGGATGGGAAGGAGCAGTAGCCTAGCCTAACAACAAACAATACCGGACAATGTGCAATATAATGTGCAATATCTCTCCTGCCGCCGCCCCCCTCTCCCCACCTTTTTTCCCCCTTCCCCCTTCCTCTCTTCCCCATATCTTATTCTTTTTATATTTGTATATGTAAATACTTAATTTATTTTAATTTATCTAGAAGTTTTCTCTATTTCTTTTCTCTGTTTATCTGTAATGATGCTGCTGGAATCTTAATTTCCCTGAGGGAACCCGCCCAAAGGGATCAATAAAGTTTTATCTAATCTAATCAAGATCGGTGAAATTCCTCCACAAATTGTGAGAAGAGTTGATTTCAGAAGGGAAACACATTTTATTTGGTTCAGCAACACGCTCCACCATTTTGTTTTTTTCTACTCACGGTATATGAGCTGATAGCCTAGTAGTAGAGTAGCCAATCAGAGCACGCAATTGCTCATATCCATTGAATGTTGATAGAATAAT